>NC_080549.1:14786707-15059207 GCF_028640845.1 Ahaetulla prasina | reverse complement strand
CCTTTGGGAGAAGGGCGGTATAGAAATTTAAACAATAAATAAATAAATGTGAAGGGGTGGGCTTCAAAAATTTTAGCAATGGGTTCTCTGCCCGGTTGCTGGGTTGGCGTGGCCATGGTGGGCATGGCCTTGTCAGCCTCCTGCACTACAGGGTGTGCATGTGCGTTTTTGCCCTCCCCGGGCTCTAGAGGCTTTCCTTGAGCCCCCAGGAGGGCGAAAACAGCCTCCCCAGGCTCTGGAGTCCCTCTGGAGGCCAGAAACGAACCTGTTTCCAGCCTTCCCAAACTTCCGGTAGGCCCGTTTTTTCCCCTCCCTGAGCCTCTGCATGCGCCCTGCACTTACCTGCATCCAAAATGGGCCGCGTGGGGATTCTTGGGAGGGGACGGGTGGATAGGGCCAGCCAGGAGTGGGATATGGAGGTTCTCCTAACTGTGCAGAATCTTAGCTAGAGGTTCTTCCGAACCCCTGCGAACCCCCAGCAGCCCACCCCTGCCCTTCTACCCCCTGTTTCCGTACATCAAAGGGAAATCCAGAAATCTGCTTTTAAAATGAAATATGCTTATTGACAATAGTGACATTAAAACACTCCAGAGGGACCCGTGGCTGATCTTGAAACCGCCTGCCACTCTGCTATCCCCATTAATGTTGGGGTACACGAGTCTCCCTCAGTCAGCAGCCCCTCTCTTTATAGAATCTCTAGATGTACCTCTCCTTTTTTTTTTTTCAGTGTCAAGAGCCCAAGCCAGACCTCCCCTTCCTCCCAAGGGCCCAAGATGTCCACTGAAGATTACAAAAAGATGTGAGTATCTCAAAGGAAAGAGGTAGTAGGGCCAGCATCTGGGACAACCGGAAGCACAGATAAAAGATCCTTAAAACTCTAGCTGAGTTTTGAAGAAAGGATAGGGGACAAGAGTAGGAGAGAAGGTGAGAAAAGGGGAACAGAGGGGAGGAGGGCGGGAGAGGACAGGGAAGTAGGAAAGAGGAAGGAGAGGAGGGAGGAAGGAAGTAGGAGAGGAGGGAGGGAGAGGAAAGAGGAGAAGGTTTGTTGTGAAAGGAGGGAAAGAAAGGGTAGAAGAGAAACCCCAAATGTAATTAAAACCAGAGGTGGGTTTCAGCAGGTTCCGACCAGTTCTGGAGAACCGGTAGCAGAAATGTTGAGTAGTTCAGACAACCGGTAGTAAAAATTCTGACTGGCCCCGCCCCCATCTATTCTCTGCCTCCCGAGTTCCACCTGATTGGGAGGAAATGGGGATTTTGCAGTAACCTTCTCCTGGATTGGGGAGGGAATGGAGATTTTACATTATCCTTCCCCTGCCATGCCCACCAAGCCACACCACACCTACCAAGCCACGCCCACCAAGGCATGCCACGCCCACCAAGCCACACCCACAGAACCGGTAGTAAAAAATTGTTGAAACCCACCACTGATTAAAACGTCTTATTTTTATGCTTTCTTCAGAAAAAAATATATGTACACGCATGATTAATTATGGACAAGAGAATGTACATTTGCAACATGTGTATTAAGAAATAAAAATAAAAAACTTAAAAAAAACCCCTCTAGCTGAGTTTTAGAGTTTCTTTGTGGGTAATTGGGGGGGAAGAAAAATGTCACCTCCCACTTTCTCTTTTATCTGTGCTTCAGAGCTCCCTACAATGTTAAGCGTGAACTCTCACACCCAGGATACGGACAACCCTCCGTTTCTCCAGAGGAGCAGAAAAAGAGGTACCTTGACCATGTCTGGGTTTCTGGAGCCCTTGGTGTTCCCTGAGCTTGATGGTTTTTGGTGGCGAGACCCGTCTATCAGGGCAACCTGGTCTACCCAATTATGGGACTGCTTCCGCTTTTGCTTTTCAGCCCCAATCCAAGAACCTTTGTGGGCAGTTGCTTTGGTGGCAAACTATTTTTGTGTTGAATTTACATTTTAGCGACAAAAAAAAATATAAAGGGAGACTAGTATAGATCTGTTTCACGCTATTTAGCTCTTGTCAGCTAGCCATACCCTTTCTGGGATTCGAAACTGGGCTACTTGCGTATTAGGTAAGATGCATTAACCTCTAAGCCACGGGCTCTGAGCTTGATGGTTTTCTTGCAGGCATTTCTTTACCCAAGTAGGTAACATCATCATCAGTGTTAGAAAGGAATGGTGTTTGTAGAGAGGAGGGGGATGAGGTGAAGGTGGTGGTGGAGGAGGAGGAGGATGACGACTGTGGGATCCTTGGATTCTCTTAGCTTGGTGGTTTTCTCGCAGACATTTCATGACCAAACTAGGTAACCTCATCAGTTTCATTTATATCAGGGATGTAGTGATTCTGAATGAGGTGTAGAGCCCTCTCTTTTTATCTAACAATAAATGCATCCAGAGGTTCCACAGCTGGGAATGGAGAAAGCTACTCCCTAAGGCAGGGGTCTGCAAACTTGGCTCTTTTAAGACTTGTGGACTTCAGCCAGCAAAGCTGGCTGAGGAACTCTGGGAGTTGAAGTCCACAAGTCTTAAAAGAGCCAAGTTTGCAGACCCCTGCCCTAAGGAATCATATCCTTGGTCCAGCTAATTTAGTACTGTCAACATGCAAGGAATCGTCCACCAGTCCATCCGGAGAGTCCATTTTTGGTGTCTCTTTATTACATACAGAGCAGGGTGCATTCCCTCCTGTTACTTATAATAATAATAATAATAATAATATTTTTATTTATAGACCGCCCTTCTCCCAAAGGACTCAGGGCGGTGTACAGCCACAAATAAAATACAGAAAGAAAACAACAATACAAAACTAAAGACAACCCTTAAAAAACCTATTTAATTTGGCTACTTATAAATAAAAACATTCCTTCTAAAATTTACTAAAAAATTTAAAAACCCATAAATCAATTTAATAATATAAAATTTAAGCGAGTCCAGCAAGACGAAATAAGTAGGTTTTAAGTTCGCGGCGGAAGGTCCTAAGGTCAGGTATTTGTCTGAGTCCAAGGGGAAGCTCGTTCCATAGGGTAGGAGCCCCCACAGAGAAGGCCCTCCCCCTGGGGGCCGCCAGCCGACATTGCTTGGCTGACGGCACCCTGAGGAGCCCCTCTCTGTGAGAGCGCACCGGTCGTTGGGAGATAGACGTTGGCAGTAGACGGTCCCGTAAGTATCCCAGTCCTAAGCCATGGAGCGCTTTAAAGGTAGTAACTAACACCTTGATGCGCACCCAGAAGACAACAGGCAGCCAGTGCAGTCTGCGCAGGATAGGTGTTACATGGGAGCTCCGAACGGCTCCCTCAATAACCCGCGCAGCCGCATTCTGGACTAGCTGGAGTCTCCGGGTGCTATTCAAGGGGAGCCCCATATAGAGAGCATTGCAATATGCAATGATACTTATGATCTTCAACCGTTCCATCCTTCCTTCCCCGCCATTTCCTTCCCAAGTTGTCAATTATGTGCAAATTAGGTTAAAGGCAAGCAAAATTCAGTCTAGAAAGCTTGAGGGGTTTATAGTATGAACTCATGAACTTATGGATGGAACTATGTACTAAACTTCAGATAATGTGTTGGGTATCCCTTGGGGGTGGAGCTGAGTAACTAGAAGAGTTAGAGGAGCTAGAGCAAAAGTGAGTAGGGGAGGACCATTTTATTTTTCATTTTCTTCCTTTCGGCACCAACGACTCCCCCTTCCCGATTGCAAGCAGACGCTTTTAGCAGGAATCTAGATGAATTTCTTGAATCTGTTGAAATTCAGTTTAGAGTGACATTAAATTAATCCACAACTCATTGAACATCCCTATTGAACAGGTCGTGTTGTCCCCAAGGGATTTAAAGACGGAGTTAATCTTCTAACGTTAAACCAATCTTTGGCGTTGCCTTATTCTCAGTCTATTCTATTCAGGCTATTCTAGGGACGGAGTGGTTCAGTGGCTGAGCTTGTCGATCAAAAGGTCGGCAGTTCAGCGGTTCAAATCCCTAGCACCACGTGACGGGGTGAGCTCCCGTGACTTGTCCCAGCTTCTGCCAACCTAGCAGTTTGAAAGCACATAAAAAATGCAAGTAGAAAAATAGGGACCACCTTTGGTGGGAAGGTAACAGCGTTCCGTGCGCCTTTGGCATTGAGTCATGCCGGCCACATGACCACGGAGACGTCTTCGGACAGCGCTGGCTCTTCGGCTTTGAAACGGAGATGAGCACTGCCCCCTAGAGTCAGGAACGACTAGCACATAGGTGGGAGGGGAACCTTTACCTTTATTCTCAGTCTGGTTGAAGAGCAAATGGATAGAACATTCTTTCATTTGAAAAAATGACCTGCAAGTAAAAAGCTAGCAGATCATGGAAAAGAGGAGGAACCTCTTACTTAGGGATGATGCCAGAATAAAACCCGGGGTTTTTATGAGCCAGAGTGTTATCTCCTTTTTTGTCCCTTTTTTTGTAGGACAGAAGCCGCTAGTAGTGTCCTGAGGCGAACGGCTGGCAGGGAACGCTCCTATGTCCTTTCAGCTGCAAAGAAAAGTGGAGGGTAAGTTTAAAAACAGTACCATAATGCGAATGAAGGCCACTATACTGTATGTGTCCCAGGATGAAGTTGCAGCAGTGGTGGGATTCAAAATTTTTTTACTACTAGTTCTCTGGCCATGGCTTGATGGGCGTGGCATGGCTTGGTGGGCGTGGCATGGCTTGGTGGGCGTGGCTTGGTGGGCACGGCAGGGGAAGGATACTGCAAAATCACTATTCCCTCCCAATCAGCTGGGACTCAGGAGGCAGAGAATAGATGGGGGCGGGGCCAGCCAGAGGTGGTATTTATCGGTTCTCCGAACTACTCAAAATTTCTGCTACCGGTTCTCCAGAACTGGTCAGAACCTGCTGAAACCCACCTCTGAGTTGCAGGATTCAATCTGGGTCAGTCACTGGGACTAGAGGTTTTGTCTTCCGAGCTTCTGGACTTGTGCTGGACTCCCATCTTCAGGGAATTTCTCTCTAGCACAGTGTATGATGTTCTCTGTGTGGTATTGTATAGTGTCTGTTGTAAGTGGCTTTTTAGATGTTGATTGGGATGTGTTGATGGCTGGCTTTTAAGTTATTAGCTGTCATTTGCTTGTGCTGCCCAGCCTTCTAAGCACTTGAGAGTCTAGTGTTAAATCAGGACTCTTGTTGACTGACTGTTTCCCAGGTTTCAGTCACTTCCCTGGCTGTTTTTGTACCTCCTCATCCAACAATCTTAATAGCTGCAAAATTGAATGTGTATCCCTATTCATTACAATGTGAGGCTACCAATGAGTCTTTATCACAATCCAAGAAAATACAGACACAACAATACCACTACTACAGCTAAATACAATAGTAAAACATTTATATAGATGGTCCTCACTTAACAACCATTTATTCATCTAGCACTGATCAAGTGTATGTATGACCAGTTCTTGAGATTCTCGCCTGGCCATCACAGCATCTTCATAGTTATGTGATCCGAGCACTCGGGGACCAACTTACAATTATGACATCGTAGCATCCTGCGATCACGTGATTGCCATATGCAACCTTCACCGCAGCATCCAACAAGCAAATTCACTGGGGAAACCAGCAGAAAATCGCCTGTGGTGACCACATGAAATTGCTCTTAATCATTGTGTAGGATTCACTTAAGGATGGCAACCGGAAGTGCTGGAATTGCTGTTGCTAAGCCACGCAGTTATCATGCTGTATGACCACATCACTTAGTGACAATAATTCCAGGCTGAATTGCCGTTGTTAACCGAGGATTGTCTGTATAAGACTGGTAACTCTTAATTCCAGGGGCAATCTAGCAGAATTGAAAAACATTTAGAGACGTTATTCTGATGGGACTACAGGTAGTGCTGATAGAACAAGTCTCACAGCTGTAACAAGTATATACAATTCAGGGGTGAAATGCTCCCAGTTCGGACCGGATCGGCCGATCTGGTAGCGATGGTGACGGGTGGTTCAGAGAACCGGTAGCAAAAATCCCTCCCCTCCGCCCATGCCCAGCTGAGCTGCGCGATCATCAGAGCCTTTTTAAAAAAATTTAAAAGCATTTTTTTTTACAACCTATTCGGCCGATCTTTTAAAACCTATTCGGCCGTACTTTTAAAAGGTAAAAAAAAGGCTCTGACGATCCCAGCTGAGTTGCCTGATTGTTAGAGGCTTTTTTTTTTTACTTTTAAAAGCATTTTTTTACAACCTCTTTGGCTGAATAGGTTGTAAAAAAAATGCTTTTAAAAGTAAAAAAAAAATCACGTGCCACAGCTGATCACACACACCCCCGCGCGCTGTTCTACTTACCTCATGCCTCCTTTTGGTGTGCACTGCGCACGTGTACCTCGCATTGGGTGCATGGTGCGCATAGCGCATGCGCGCAAAGCATGCATGCACAGCCAGCAAACCAGTAGTAAACCGGTTCAGATTTCACCACTGATACAATTGTATACAATACAATTATATAATATTTGCAGATGTCGTTATGAAGAAAGCAGTAGCAAAGGACACGAGCTAGGGTGCTGACAAGGCCTATTCTTCATGGACAGCATAGCAGTTCATAGCAGATCTGGAAGTTCCATGTTGAGGAAAGTTATTAGCAACAAAGAAGAGCAAAGATTTTGTGAGATGAAGTTCAGCTATAGCAAAACTGGACAGGAAACTTAGAATTGAAAAGCTGCAGTTTTTATAGCAAGACGCATGTATTTGTAAATGGATTCTATTCTATTAAATAACTTTAATTTGCAAAAGAATGAAACTTAGAATAGGAAAGCTGCAGTTTTTATAGCAAGACGCATGTATTTGTAAAGGGATTCTATTCTGTTAAATAACTTTAATTCACAAAACAATGAATGTACTCTTCAAGGGAGACCCTGATCTTTTGAACCCAAAGGAGTTTTAATTTTTTTAATATGTAATCACAATCTTGTCTGTTTGCAGAAGTCCAGTGCAAGAGGTACCAGCCATTGTGGCTAAAAAGTGAGTAAGACTGTAGTCCTTGCCAGTGTGAGCAGAAATGTCTTCTATTCTAACAATACAGAGGTGAGAAGAACTATGTATTCTATTTGAAAGGTGTTTTCTTTTCTTGAAAGGGTTGACGTACCAGTTGACTTCGGTCCACGATCCAGAAGTCAGACTGTACCTGCCTCAGCATGGTTTAACAGTCGTGGGAGAAGGTAAATAAACCATTACTCTTATTGTTGTGATTCTTATTATGATCTACCATCGCGATCGTTATTTGCTTCATCTAGTATTTATACTTATCACGTATAAAGTACATCTAGAGGTCAAACACAACCCTGATGCGGCCCTCAGTGAAATTGAGTTTGACACCCCTGCCTTAAAACATATGCATCCAACAACTTTGCACTATGACATGCAATGGATTTAAACTTCGGCTTCCCTTGACTAAGATTCATCTTTCTCAGTTGGATTAGTAAATGCAGAGTGGCGTGGTGGCCTAGTGGTAAAGATGTTTGCCTCCCACTTGGAAGGTTAAGAGTTCAATCCTTGGTAGCGGCAGATGTTTGCCCTACGACGCAAAAGAAACCTATCTGCTGTGAGCTCTGTATAGCATCAGGAAGGGCATCTGGCCAGTAAACGCTCAGCTCCATCCAATCACCCTGCCTTTCCCCTGGAGGAAGGGATTACAAGGTCATAAAAGGGGAATTTAGTTGGATTAGTAATTCCATGGTTAGTAGAGGAATCCACAAGATGCAAACTAACCAGACTGTTTTGGGTTTGTTGACAAGCACCAATGGAGAAAGAAGAACCTCAGAGTCTCCCCAGAATGAATCAAGGCTGGCCAATATTTCTGTGAGAACAAGGTTAGTATACTCTGCAGTCCCTACCCCCACCCCGCCACTAATATGGCAATCAACCTGGCTGAAACCCATTCATTTGTATTGAAATTTCTTTTAAACGAGAAAAGAATTTTGAAAGAATTTTATGGACAAGTAGTCAGTGTGACGGCATAATAACACTGTTATTGACAACTTAAGTGTACATTACCATCCATCAAGTAAAAGAATGTGTTGATTAAAGTAGCAATTAAGCTTGCAGGTGTAAACTTCAATTTCAAAGTGCTAGTACGATCAGGTTGTAGCCACTGTAAATTACAAAAAGCTATATCTCCTATGTTCAGATTCATATTACATTAAGGAAACATCCAATCACAAAGTTTCCATAGAGATGAGGAAATCCTCTCTAGAGCAGGGGTCTCCAGCGTTGCCAACTTTAAGTCTGGCGGACTTCAACTCCCAGAATTCCCCAGCCAGCTTTCTTGGGGATTCTGGGAGTTGAAGTCCGCCAGACTTAAAGTTGGCAACGTTGGAGACCCCTGCTCTAGAGGCTCTCCAGAGGTTGCTGAACTACATCTCCCAGCATCCTTCACTTATCTTGCTGATTGGGGCTGATTGAAATTGTACTTTAAGCAATATCTGTGGAAGGTTCCCAGATTTCCATTTAGCAAATGCACAAGGTAGCTGAATCAAAATGTCAGGCTCAAAGAAAAATAGGTTCAGATGAATTCAAGGCAGATAAGTTTTATAGCTCAGGACCATCCCTCGGAATTGACGTCAAAGCCAATCAATACGACGATCAAAAAAATGGGAAGGCCACACTTGGAATACTGCATTCCGTTTTGGTCGCCACGATGTAAAAAAGATGCTGAGACTCTAGAAAGAGTGCAGAGAAGAGCAACAAAGATGATTAGGGGACTGGAGGTGAAAACATATGAAGAACGGTTGCCGGAATTGGGTATGTCTAGTTTAATGAAAAGAAGGACTCGGGGAGATATCATAGCAGTGTTCCAATATCTCAGGGGCTGCCCCAAAGAAGAGGGAGTCAAGCTATCCTCCAAAGCACCTGAGGGCAGGACAAGAAGCAATGGGTGGAAACCAATCAAGGAGAGAAGCAACTTAGAACTAAGGAGAAATTTCCTGACAGTTAGAACAATTAATCAGTGGAACAACTTGCCTCCAGAAATTGTCAATGCTCCAACACTGGAAGTTTTGAAGAAGATGTTGGATAACCATTTGTCTGAAGTGGTGTAGGGTTTTCCTGCCTAAGCAGGGGGTTGGACTAGAAGACCTCCAAAGTCCCTTCCAACTCTATTCTTCTATTCTATTCTATTCTGTTCTGTTCTGTTCTGTTCTGTTCTAAATAGAAGTAATACTTACATATCATAGCAACCTTTACCTACTAATAACTTGAACTCCACATTAAAGGTTTGTTTTTCTCTTTGCTTTTGTAGTGTTGATACAACCACCAGCAGAAATGTGGCCTCCAAACCCTACCTTGAAACTTCATTCAACTATTCCATATCTGTGGAGAGCAGGTAATGTCCATGACAAACCCCAGATAAGGTATCTTAGATTTGCTGGTTTATTTAGGGAATTTTCAAGCTGCTTGTGTATTTTAAGTAAGATGTTCTTTACCTTTCTTTTGGTTAAACTGGGAGCATGTTCAAATACAGGGTTTGCTTTTTTTTGGATCAACTGATTAGTTGCAACAGTAATTGACTGACTGGCTTGTCACCCAAAACTGTTACTGCGGGCTGAAAAAGACTGGGCCAAAGTCACCCAGCCAGCTTTCGTGGCTTAAGGCAGGACTAGAACTCCCAAGCTCCTAGTTTTTAGCTTGGTGCCTTAACCATTAGACCAACTGGTTCTCATTCCTTAGCATCTTCATACTATCACATCTTCAATTTCTCAGTAAGATTATTTTAGACAACCTCCATGATTTATTCAACCATAATTTGTTTTCCTTTTCCAGGAACAAGTCAGATGAGAAGTATGAAACGAGTTCTGGACATGATTCTCTCCCCAGGATCCCTACTTCTCCAAAGAGAAGGTAAAATCCACAGGAGTCCGAACTATTCTCTAGAGCTCTAAAGGACAAGAAGCAATGGATGGAAGCCAGGGGTGAAATGCTCCCAGTTCAGACTGGATCGCCTGATCCTGCAGCGATGGCAGCGGGTGGTTCGGAGAACCGGTAGCAAAAATCCCTGCCCCCACCCCATGCCCAGCTGAGCCACACGATCATCAGAGGTTTTTGGTTTTTTTTTACTTTTAAAAGCATTTTTTCTTTGGCTGAAAAAATGCTTTTAAAAGTAAAAAAAAAGCCTCTGATGATCGCGCAGCTCAGCTGGGATCGTCAGAACCCTTTAAAAACATTTTTTTACAACCTCTTCAACTTGAAGAGGTTGTAGAAAAATGCTTTTAAAAGGCTCCTCTGGTGATCCCAGCTGAGTTGGCCAATCATCAGAGGCATTTAAAAGCATTTTTTACAACCTCTTTGGCCGAAGAGGTTGTAGAAAAAATGCTTTTAAAAGTAAAAAAAAAAAAGTTGGCCATGCCCACCCAAGCACATTAACCACCCCCCACCAAGCCACGCCCACAGAACTGGTAGTAACAAATTTTAGACTGGACAACCATTTAACTAGGATGGCGTAAGATCTCCTTCCTTGGGCAGGGAGTTGGAATAGAAGACCTCCAAGGTCACTTCCAGACCTATGATTCTAAGTCACCAGAGTGAACTGTTACAATCATTTCTTTTTTATATATAAAATAGCTGATAACCCGGCGTTGCCCAGGTATTTATTGATCCTAATCCTGTATTAGACAAGAAAAGAACTAGCTCAACCACTGTGGTGAGAATTAGAGACCTAATTGCCCTGGCCAACAGCCTGGGAAAAATTCTACAGGGAACAGCCTTGGAGGTGATTATCTCCATTAGCAGGCATTTCCCCTGACAACTTGCCCTCTTTTGCTTGAGATCCTAGATTTTTTTTTTTAAGAACCAACCCCCCTTACCAGAGGGAGCCCCCTTGTGGAGTACTGTGAAGCTGTTACCATGGCAACTCCACTATGCTGTACAGTAGAATCCGTTTTAAGGCACAACAGGCTGTATCTTAACAGAACTTGAATCCAAAATGCACAGTATCACCATCAAAAATACTGTGATTTGACACTATAGATACAATTCATTCCTTTTCATTTCAGCAGCCCAGGCATTCCAGAGTTATGCTGGAACACGCACCCACACACACACACACCGAGGGATGTTAGGGGTGTCTTACCCTGACAGTATTTCTTTCCAGAGTCATCTGTGAACCAAGTTTGGTTGAAATTGCTCAAGGCGTTCCAGAGTTATGCTGGAACATACATACACACACACACACACACACACACACAGTGCCATTTTTATAAATATAGACTAAGGAGAAAAGGAGTAACTTGGCAGCTTTTGAAGCCTCAATTATGAACATGAGATGTTTTGAATGCCCTATGAAACAGACTATAGATGGCAAGGTCAGGACAGGACATTGGTGGGACTTCTACTGCTCACTGAAGAATGTGCGATGAATTCATTTGGAGTTTTCTGAATTTCAAGGCTAGCAACAGGTGTCTGAATGCCATGCACATAAAATGGGCGAGACTTCCATTATGCAGTGATAGGCTGATGTCTTTCCTATTTTGATGCCCCTCCCCCTTCTCTGTGGACACCCCAACCAACAATGGTGAGGCTAGTTATTGGCCAGCTGAGGGTTTAGGAAGGAAGTAGAAAGGATGAAGAAATGTTGTCTTTATTTTTTAAATGTAACTTTATTGTTTTATCAATGTATAAAATACAAAGAAAAATAAAAAAAGCAAATTAAGGGAAGGAAAAAGAAAGAAAATATGAGGTATAATGGAAGAAAGGAAAAACAATGTTAACTTCTGACTCTTTTTAGCACAGTACAAGGTAATATTACAACCTCAACTTTTCACTTTTACACATTTGTATATATCACTACTCATTTCTATAACAACGAATCTATCTAATTGGCAAAACCAAAGTCAAAGTTTCTTTTTTTTTTTCATCACAAGCACAAAATCCAGAAGTGATGTCTAATTTTTTTTAAAAAAACATAAATATATTCTCCTCTTTAAATAGAAGAATCGATTTAACCATTGTGGCTTTGTCTTCTTTGCGGTTGAAAAAAAAAATGTATTTCTATTTGCACTTAATAAGCTTTATAAATGATCACCATGTCTATTAATAGAATTCACTGTATCCTTTCAGCTTCTTTAACCTTGAAGGGAACAAAATGCATTCATTTTAAAACACTAAGCTTTTCTTTAAAAACATTTCTAAAATTAAAACATTCTAATACATGTTTTCTAACGTCACTTGTTTTTTAACCGCAGTGAGAAGAATGAAATGCAGAGTCACACGTTTTTTGACAAGTAAGCGCTTTTCCAAACAATGCTTTTGTTTGATTGTTAGCGATGTGCAAAAGGTTTTGTGCTATAGCCCTTTTGAAAATGAAGGTTCATTAAATTGAAGGCAGTTTGAAGCAAATATTTTTTTTGCAGGAATGTTGAGTGCCAAATGGGAAAGAACCATGTTTTTTTGATGCTGACCCCACAAATAAAACTATGGTTGCTTCTTTGGGAAAATGGGAAAGAAAGAAAGAAAGAAAGAAAGAAAGAAAGAAAGAAAGAAAGAAAGAAAGAAGGAAGGAAGGAAGGAAGGAAGGAAGGAAGGAGGGAAAGAAAGAAAGAAAGAAAGAAAGAAAGAAAGAAAGAAAGGAGGGGCCTCTGTGGCTCAGATTGGTAAGACAGTCTGTTATTAACACAGCTGCCTGCAATTACTGCAGGTTCTAGTCCCACCAGGCCCAAGGTTGACTCAGCCTTCCATCCTTTATAAGGTAGGTAAAATGAGGACCCAGATTGTTGGGGGCAATAAGTTGACTTTGTATATAAATATACAAATAGGATGAAGACTATTGCTAACATAGTGTAAACCACCCTGAGTCTTCGGAGAAGGGTGGGATATAAATGCAAATAAAAAAAAAAAGGAAGGAAGGAAGGAAGGAGAGAGAGAGAGAGAGAGAGAGAGAGAGAATGTTCAATTACCATCTCCCACACCAGTTTATATAGTTTTTATTTTTTACTATTGTAAGTTACCTTGAAATGTTGTCCCCAATTTGGGTCTGAGCCTGGTGCCAAAGCCAATGATGGACGCCAGACACGAGGTGCAGGTTTTCTGATTGCTTTTTATTGGGGTACCCCAAGGAAAAGGGCTCCTGGCCAAAATGCCATGAACCAAAAACAAAGGATTAAGAAAGCTTTATACATTTTCACTAAAAGAGAAGGCGGGACAAGGTGAGATAATAACAAATATTATCTAATAAACATTTTAGTAATAATTCTACAATTTGTTCTATTGGTCTCTAGCTGTCCTTATTCCAAAATATTAGCTAATGAATGCTCCAGGGGTTATCTAAAACACATTTAATTGGCTGCAGGGCATCTGTATTCTAATTTTTGATGAGCCCTGCAAGTTGTCTAACTGTTGTTACTTTTATCAGTTTTCTAACTACCCAGAATTGTTACAAGATTTACACATGCGTATTTCCTGCAGATAAACATTTTTTGTTTTTGCCAGACAGACTCTTACAGTCTTCCTGATTTACTTTCAAGTGTGTATCATAACCTGGCTTTATTTTAGTATACAGCCCATCGAAGTAAGATGGGTGGTCAATAAATTTTACGAACAAACAAACAAATAAAAATGAGAAACAGGATCTTCATGGTAGACAATCATTTTTTTTCCAACAGATCTGCCCTGGAGCACAAACATGAAGTTTCCAATGGAGAAAAAAAACTTAAGGATCCAGACTCAAAAGCGGCAGAATTCTACCATCATCAGCCAACCGCAGAAAAGTAAGAATTCAGGGAGATTCTCAGCATTCAGAAAACCAAGATTATTCCACAAGAATAATTCCAAGTAACACAGATAAGATAATCCTTGCCTTAGTCCCAACAAGCAGGTCCGTTAAATATTTCTTTTGAATTTTTCAAAGTTCTTGGAGGCAGAACAAACACAGGGGTGTTAGAACTGATGGCCTTGCTAGCCGAGGATAATGGGACCTGTAGGCCCAGAAAATTGACCAGCACTGGCTTGGAGGAACGGTGCTATAAATAATTCCTCAAAAATCAATGACATCCTTGCTTTACGGGAACAACAAAGCATAAAACAAATATATTTAGCATAGGGCTTATGATTCCGTGGAAACATATCCAAAAAAGGTGATTTCATTGACTGCGCATTTTAATTAATCTTCCTGTTTAGTTTTCAAAAGTAAGAATGGTTTCTCTATACAGAGGCTTACAAACTAATACACACACCCAGATAGAGAGAGGCACCCAGAGAGAGATGCAGAGAGAGAGAGAGAGAGAGACAGAGACACACAGAAGCACAGAGAGATACACAGAGAGAGGCAGAGAGAGACAGACAAAAAGAGAGAGAGAATTAAGAGAGAGACAGAGAGACAGGGGAAGAGAGAGAGAGAGAGAGAGACAGAGAGACAGAAAGAGAGAGAAGGAGAGACAGAAAGAGACAGAGAGAGACAGAGAGACAAAAGAGAGAGAGATTGAGAGATGGAGGGAGAGGGAGAGAGAGATACAGAGAGAGAGAGAGGGAGGGGGGGAGAAAGACAGAGACAGAGAGACACAGAGAGAAAGAGAGACAGAAATAGAGAAACAGAGACACATACACACAGAGAGAGGCAGAGAGAGAGAGAGAAAGAGAGAGAGAGAGACAAAAAGAGAGAGAGAGAAACAGAGAGAGAAAGAAAGAAAGAGACACAGAAACAGAGAGAGAGGCCAAGAGAGAAAACAAACAAACAGAGAAACAGAGAAACGGAGAGAGACAGAGAGAGAGAGAGAGAGAGAGGGAGACAGAAGGGATGAGGAGGGGGGGAAAAGCAACCAAACTCAGGTTTTCTTCAATTTATTTATTTATTTTATTTATTTATTTATTTTATTTTATTTTATTTATTTAATTTATATACCGCCCTTCTCCCGAAGGACTCAGGGCGGTTTACAGCCAAATAAAAACAAATATCACAAACAATGACACGTCCAATTCTTCATCTGTACTGAACAATCTCTTTCTGCCTTCCTTTTTCACCAGGGAAAACACTGATGTATCTCCAGGAATGGGGTACAGGGCATCCCCTCACCTGGACAACGACGAGGGTTTTGACTCAAAAAGGTACGGAGGAGAAAGGGGACAAATATCCGAGGACCCTGCCACTAGCATGTTTCCTAAAAGATTTGTATTGCAAGCCCTCGATTTAACGACCACAATCGAGCCCAAAATTTCCATTGCTAAGCAAGGCCGTTGTTCAGAGAGCTTTGCCCCATTTTACAACCTCTTTGCCACGGTTGTTAAGCAAATCACTTGCAGCTGTTAAGCGAAACATGCAGTCACTCAGCAAATCTGGCTTCCCACATTGTTTTTGTTGGAAACTGGATTGGAAGGTTACGAATGGCGATTGCATGACGCCAGGATAGTGCAACCGTCATAAGTACATGCCAGTTGCCAAGCGAATTTTGATCACGTGACCGTGAAGACACTACAGCGGTTGTAAGTGTGAAAACTGGTCATAAGTCAATTGTTTTCAGTGCCGTTGTAACTTTAAACCATCATGAAATGCATGCTTGCAAGTCAAGGGCTACCAGTAATGGGTTTCAAATTTTTTTACTACCGGTTCTGGGGGTGTGGCTTGGTGAGCGTGGCAGGTGGAGGATACTGTAAAATCTCCATTGCCTCCCCACTCCAGGGGAAGGTTACTGCAAAATCTCCATTTCCTCCCAATCAGCTGGGACTTGGGAGGCAGAGAATAGATGGCGATGGAGCCAGTCAGA
Source organism: Ahaetulla prasina (assembly GCF_028640845.1). NCBI lineage: Eukaryota > Metazoa > Chordata > Lepidosauria > Squamata > Colubridae > Ahaetulla > Ahaetulla prasina. The sequence continues at coordinate 15,043,546 of NC_080549.1, read as the reverse complement.
ATTTTTTACTACCGGTCCTCCGAACTACTCAGAATTTTCACTACTGGTTCTCCAGAACTGGTCAGAACCTGCTGAAACCCACCTCTGAAGGGCTACCTGTAACACCTTGATAAACATGCCCGTCATTCCATTTGGAATGAATCCCAGAAGGCTACAAGGTAAAAAAAAAGAAAATAATAATAATGTATGACTTTTTGTGGCAGTTTAATGTTTCGCATTAATTTATGAGTGTAAATGAAAAAGCATAAAAATCTCCAATAAAATTGGAGGAAAAGGCTTGGGAACATATTCCGCAAAGTTTTTGAGGAACAGATTTGCCAATATTCTTATTTTTGTGGAGTCCTTTGTGCTCTCAGAGCTTGGTGGTTTTCATGCAGACCTTTCATTACCAAACTAGGTAACACCATCAGCACTGGTCTGATTAGCTAGGTGAGCATCAAGGACTCCGCAGTTCAACCCTGAGTTACAAATATTCTCTTCTATGGGGGGTGTTTTTTTTTTTCTTTTCAGATCTGAGCTACAGCCTGGGGAAAGTAATCTGAGCACCACTGGAGTCCAGTGTGAACTTCTAAGTATTCCCAAGAGGGAGGAATCAGATGTGGATATTTCCAGGTGAACTTTGGATTCAGTTAAAAAAGAAAAGAAAAAGAAACTGACTTGGGAATAGCAAAATGTTGTGTACAACAGATAAAGTTTTTTTAAAAAATTTATTTACATTTATATCCCGCCCTTCTCCGAAGACTCAGGGCGGCTTACATTGTGTAAGGCAATAGTCTCATCCTATTTGTATATTTATATACAAAGTCAACTTATTGCCCCCCCCCAACAATCTGGGTCCTCATTTTACCTACCTTATAAAGGATGGAAGGCTGAGTCAACCTTGGGCCTGGTGGGACTCGAGCCTGCAGTAATTGCAGGCAGCTGCTGTTAATAACAGGCTATCTTTAGGGACTAGCCTAAATATTATTTTAATTTGATATTTTAGTTTAACTTAGTTTTGATTGAATTTTAAACTGTATTAATCTATTTATAATTTTATAGTTTAGGGTTTTATATCGGTCGTTTGACCGTTTTTAGTTTTAAATTGGCCGGTTAAATATTTCATTTTAAATGTATTTTAAATTTATTGTGTACCTATGCGTTTTAATAAGGCTGTACACCGCCCTGAGTCCTTCGGGAGAAGGGCGGTCTAGAAATCTAATTAATAAAATAAAAATAATAAAATGAATAAAATCTTACAGCCTGAGCCACCCACGGTGGGTCAGGCTGTTTGCAGCAAAGTTTGCAGCAAAGGATTCCTGCTGGTTGAAATGAGGTACAATGTGATCATTTTTTGCTGCAAACTACAAGTAAAGGTAAAGGTTCCCCTCGCACATATGTGCTAGTCGTTCCCGACTCTAGGGGGCGGTGCTCATCTCTGTTTCAAAGCCGAAGCGCTGTCTGAAGACGTCTCCGTGGTCATGTGGCCAGCATGACTAAACGCTAAGGGCACACGGAATGCTGTTACCTTCCCACCAAAGGTAGTTGCGTTTCTCTACTTGTGTTTTTTACGTGCTTTTGAACTGTTAGGTTGGTAGAAGCTGGGACAAGTCACGGGAGCTGACTCCGTCACACGGCGCTAGGGATTCGAACTGCTGAACTGCCGACCTTCTGATTGACAAGCTCAGCGTCTTAGCCACTGAGCCACTGTATCCCTAAACTACAAGTAGCCCTTGCTTAATGATGGTAATTGGGACCATCTTAATGCCATCATTAAGCGAGGATCACACTGGATTGTTAAGCGATGATCCTGTGGGATCCTTCTGACTTCCTGCTGGCTTCCACATTGATTTTGCTTCTGGGAAGCCAGCCGATGGACGTGAATCACAAATTGTGTGATTGTGGGACTCTGCGGTGGTCAATTGCCAAATGCCCCAATTGCAGGGGTGAAATGCTCCCGGTTCAGACCGGATTGACTGATTTCCCTGCCCACCTCCCCATGCCCAGCTGAGCCACGCGATCATCAGAGGATTTTTTTTTTACTTTTAAAAGCATTTTTTCTTCAGGCGAAAAAATACTTTTAAAAGTAAAAAAAAAGCCTCTGATAATCGTGCAGCTCAGCTAGGATCATCAGAGGCTTTTAAAAGCATTTTTTTATAACCTCTTCAGCTGAAGAGGTTGTAGAAAAAATGCTTTTAAAAGCTTCTGGCAATCCTAGCTGAGTTACCTGATCGTCAGAGGCTTTTCTTTTCTTTTAAAAGCATTAAAAAAAAAAGTTGGCCATGCCCACCCAGTCACATTACCACCACCCCACCAAGCCACGCCCACAGAACTGGTAGTAACAAATTTTACGTTTCACTACTGCCCAATTGCAATCATATATCACAGGAGCGATGCCAATAGTCTCAGCTTCAAAGACTGGTCATAAGTACCACTTATTCCGTGTCATCATAACTTTGAACAGCCTCTGGATGAGCATCATCAAGCAAGGACTACCAGTCCTCTCTTTGGCAGGCCTTCTGATGCATCTGCCATACCTGTTTCTGCTCAAATGAGAACCACTGGAAGGGATTTTGATAGCAGAAGTAAATAGAGATTTCTTGTCTTCCTTGGCAGGTACAGTTCCTTTGTTACAGAGAGTAGAATTACCTCCCCGCAGAACCAGTACAGAGATCAGAGATCAGATGAAGATTCAGACAGGTAAGGAACTGGCTCTCAGCTCCTAACACCTTGGTGAGACACTGTGTTCTCCAGAGCAATTGTTCTGCTTTATTTTACATCCCATTAGAACTGCAGAAAAAATAATTGCTACCAACCTGCCTTCCATTGAGGACCTGTATACTGCACGAATCAAGAAGAGGGCCGTGAAAATATTTGCAGATCCTTCGCATCCTGGACATAAACTGTTTCAACTCCTACCCTCCAAACGACGCTATAGAGCACTGCACACCAGAACAACTAGACACAAGAACAGTTTTTTCCTGAAGGCCATCACTCTGCTAAACAACACTGTCAGACTATTTACTGAATCTGCACTACTATTAATCGTTTCATAGTTCCCATCACCAATCTGTTTCCACTTATGACTGTATGACTATAACTTGTTGCTGGCAATCCTTATGATTTATATTGATATATTGACCATCAATTGTGTTGTAAATGTTGTACCTTGATGAAGGTATCTTTTCTTTTATGTACACTGAGAGCATATGCACCAAGACAAATTCCTTGTGTGTCCAATCACACTTGGCCAATAAAATTCTATTCTATTCTATTCTATTCTATTCTATTCTATTCTATTCTATTCTATTCTATTCTATTCTATTCAACTCAAGGATAGCAGGTTTGGCTTTGAAATATCTTTCAAAGAATAGAATAGAATTCTTTATTGGCCAAGTGTGATTGGACAGACAAGGAATTTGTCTTTGGTGCACACGCTCTCAGTGTACATAAAAGAAAAAATACATTTTTCAAGAGTCCTAAGGTACAACACTTAATGTAGTCATAGTGTACAAATAAGCAATCAAATCATACTAGGAAACAGTCAATATAAATCTTAAGGATACCAGCAACAAGGTTATAATCATACAGTCATAAGTGGGAGGAGATGGGTGATAGGAATGATGAGAAGAATAATAGTAATAATAATGCAGACTTAGTGAATAGTTTGACAGTGTTGAGGGAATTATTTGTTTAGCGGTGTTCGGGGAAAAACTGTTCTTGTGTCCTTCAGATGGTTTTGCTGGTTAACTACCACAATAAAAATGAATAGAATAGAATAGAATAGAATAGAATAGAATAGAATAGAATAGAATTCTTTATTGGCCAAGTGTGATTGGACACACAAGGAATTTGTATTGCTCTCAGTGTACATAAAAGAAAAAATACATTCATCGAGAGTCATAAGGTACAACACTTAACGATAGTCATACTATACAAATAAGCAATCAAATCATATTAGGAAACAGTCAATATAAATCGTAAGGATACAAGCAACAAGATTACAATCATACAGTCCTAAGTGGGAGGAGATACCGTATCAGGGTATGGATGGACCATCACCTGTTGTTAATGATTGTTCCTCTCTTTCATTTCTGTGTCTCAAACTGTGTTGTCATTGGGACCCAAAATACTGAACAGAGAGAGAAACAATCTAATACATTGGAAAGCATATGTTGAATTGTGACTGTACATGATTTTAAAAACCTATTTCATCTTCCTGGTGAGGATACATTTTTCTTTTTCTTAATCCACGGTGATTCTTAGCTCATTGCAGCAAATCACCTTTATCAAATCTGACTCGATTCCATAGTTGCCTGGAATCGGTTAAAACAGGTTGTGTAGTTGTCAACCTGGAGATACAGTTCTGGGCCACATTTAGCTGCATACTCGCTTTAGGCGGGTTTAAGTTGTAGCCTGGTACAAGGTTGTGGCTTTTGCTGAGGGTGGGTTATTCTGTGTGGGTTCTCACACCAAACCCCCACTGAGGTGGGAGTTTGTTGTTGTTAGTTGCAAAGTTGTGTCCGACCCATCGTGACCCCATGGACAACGTTCCTCCAGGATTTCCTGTCCTCTACCATCCTCTGGAGTCCATTTAAGCCAGGGGTTGGCAACCTTAAACACTCAAAGAGCCACAAAGGTCCTAACAGGAAGCCCCCGTTCAATTCTGGAGCCGAACGGAAGTCCAGTTCCCCCATCATAGTCTCCTCCTAGCATGGCGTACTTTTTCCTCTGCTGAAGGGAAGTCCGGTTCCCCCACCATAGAGTCTCCTCCTAGCACGCCATCCTTTTTCCGCTACTTGTCCTAACCAAAAGCCTTATCAATTGTGGAGCTGACCAGCAACAGGGAGGCGCAGCAGATGGATGAAAAAGCCACATACGGCTCCAGAGACCCAGGTTACTGACCCGATTTAAGCTCACGACGACTGCTTCAGTGACTCCATCCAGCCACCTCCTTTTCTGTCATCCCCTTCTTCTTTTGCCCTCCATCGTTCCCAGCATTCGGCTCTTCTCCAGTGAGTCCTTCCTTCTCATTAGGTGGCCAAAGTATTTGAGTTTCATCTTCAGGATCTGGCCTTCTAAAGAGCAGTCAGGGTTGATCTCCTCTAGGACTGACTGGTTGGATCACCTTGCAATGTGAGGGACTCGCAGGAGTCTTCTCCAGCACCAGAGTTCAAAGACCTCCATTCTTTGGTGCTCAGCCTTCCTTATGGTCCAACTTTCACAGCCATACATCGCAACTGGGAAAACCATAGCCTTGACTATACGCACTTTTGTTGGCAGGGTGATGTCTCTGCTTTGGGGTGGAGGTAGCAAGTGACAAAACACATGTTGGGATGCAACAAGACATGTTTTATCATTTGGTGTCATTGCCGTTAGGAATGGACGTCTATGATCTTAACTAGAAGAAATGGAGAGATAACTTCCTTGTTGTCAAGAATGTGCTTGCTACATTGCTTGGTGGTCTGAAGTTCAGTTCCTTGATAGTCCAGCTTAAAAGCACTGGATGGCTCAGCACACTATTTTTCTATCCTTCAGTTTTATTTTAGTGGGGTTCCCTGTTCCTAGTTCTCATCTTCCTCCTTTGTTTTCTTCTCTTCTTCTTCTAGTTTAGATTTTAGATCTGCAAGGAGAGATTTCTAGATCAAACCTTGTTTCCTATTTGTATAACTTTTCAAAATGTAAGATTCTTCAACTCAATAACATCTCTGTATTAAAAAAAAGTCTTGTGGTTTCAATATATTTAAGTCTTAGTATTTCAGATTAAGTCATCTCTTTCTTTTCTTAGAGGGAATGCCTAGATTATACCAAAATCTGAAATTATTCATGGATAGAGGGTGCCAAATGTTAGAATTAAAATATATCCATGCCTTTCTGAGAGTAACACACAAAATCAGGTTTACTATTAGAAGAGCATTCACATACCTTGTGAAGTTTCACTAACAGATAATAGGAAATTATTCTACGATGCCGTTTGTCAATTGGTGCATCCTTTTTCTGGCATATTAACTTTTATGTTCCTTGTAATCAGTGCATTTGTTCTAAGCAATTTGGCTGTTGTAAGCATCAAGAGTGTTTTTCTTCTCTTGCATTGTGTTCCATGTTTGTTTCACGGTGTTCGATCCCTTTAGAACCTGAAATTAATTTTACTTTAGAGATCTTTGTTATCTTGATGATTATAGATCATGGCTTATCCTGAACAGGAGATGCCCAAAGAGCATTCTCTTTGCCAGTTGATCATAAGCATCTCCTCGTTAGAATAATTTTAATTGTGTCCTTCTTTCCTTTTGATAGAAAAACGAACCTCATGTTCACTGTCAATTGAGCTATGTTACAAGAAGTATGATAAGGCATGTTTTTAAGACTGAATGTATGGTATTTATTATGCATTGCTTATCCATCTCTCATTTCTTATTTTCTTCCCCCCCTTCCAAATTCTTCCCAATGGATTTTGGGGTTCTAGATTCCTCAGCAACCATGCTGTAGCTTTTATCTTCTTCCTCTCGAGTTCTTTTCAAATAGCCAAATATTTTTGAGTTGATATTTGAAGAATTGTTTTATACTGAACACATTTCATGAGAAGTAACTCATGAAATGGCCTACTTCCATTCCTATCACTGTTTTTTTGGAGTCTTCTAGCTCAGCCAGCAAAGCTGGCTGAGGAATTCTGGGAGTTGAAGTCCACAAGTCTTAAAGGGACCAAGGTTGGAGACCCCTGTTCTAGAGTTTGTTTTTCTTCTATAGGGTGTTTTCATTTTCTCTTTCCTTTACTATATTCTTCTTCATCGGAATTCTGAGCATATCACTTGGATGCTAGAGCCTTTGTTTTCTAATAACTAGCTCCCAAGTAGATATGGTTCGGATTGGAATCTTGGTTGCCTTTTCCATCCGTGTTAGCATCGTTAATAGTTTGTCCTTTCGCAAACTATTTGAAAATGGCTTCTTCGAACCCCAGGCAGATGTGGTGGGTTCTCCTTTCCACTCACCCTCTTTACATCTGGAGGATGCCACTTATTCCCAGATGCTTATTCCCAGAAATCTTCCATGTTTATGAATGACCTAAACTGGTAATTCATAAACTGGAAAGTAACCTTCTAACCAATTGTCCTCTTGAGAGAGAGAGAGAGAGAGAGGAACAGGATTTCTTCGGAGGGACTGACCTACTACTTTTAGCCAGGTTAGAAAACCCAATTTACAATCCTTCCTGTGTTGGACATTGGTCTCAGGATTTTTTCACATCCGGATCGCCAAGCTGGCCATTTTATCAGATCTTCAGAGTCTAGGAATGGAACAAACAGGAACAATCAACTTTACAACCACAGAATGTTGGGGTTCAACAACGGAATAGCATCCTGCTTGTACAACCAGCCGTTCCACAGCAGAAGGTAATCATCGGGGATCAAAAGAAGTGGGCCCTTCGTAGGGATGAGAAGATGGCCCAACGCTGTGGTGGGATTCAAATAGTTTAACAACCGGTTGTCTGCCATAATGACCGGCTGGGTGGGCATGGTCATGGTGGGCATGGCCAGGGATGTGTGGCAGGCAGCACTTGGCCTCCTGTACCCCCCTGGGAGCAAAAATGCACCGCACCGCCCCCGAGCCCTGTTTTGGGTCTAGTAGGCCTTCCTGCATCGTCCTGAGAGTGAAAATGGGGCACGTGGGGACTCCTGGAAGGGGCAGGGCGAGGCAGCAATTTTAACTACCGGTTCGTCCGAACTGGTTGAATCCCACCACTGGCCCAATGTCCTACTTTGGAGAGGATGTATATCTTCATAAGGCTTGGAGGGGGCTTTGTCTATTGAAAGGTCTCGTCAATCTGAACATCTGTCCAATTAAAGAATTTAGAAAAGGGAAAGCAGGAACCACCAAGAAGCTAATCGACATTTAGCAAAGGATAGCAAGCTATAGAGGCACATAAATTCTCCTGCCCCTGCCTTCCTTCTTAACATGACATCAATTGCTATTTGAGTCAGAGTCATCATTTCTAAACTTGCATTTTTACGCATCAATTAGCACTTTCAGGGTTATTATGGACATGTGGCCTCTTAGGGCATAGTAGCAGTCCTTTTGGGGTGATGGTCCTTGGATTACCTTCAGTAACAACAGGGGGAAAAATGATTTGCAAATAAAATCTGAGAACTTTGTACTTGGATATCTGGACCATTGTACCTTATTAAATTTTCAGAGTCATAAAAAGATGATGGGTCATAAATTACGTGGGTTCAGAGTTGGCTTGCTGTCAGGGTTCCGATGGATGCCCTAATTAAATCATGAGCCTCAAGCCGAGCTTCAAAAGAAATCCAGTTATTTATTAGGAGCTTTATGTCGGCATGTTCCAAGTGACCCCACATAATTTTTGACCCAATCTTGACCCTGTTTCCCCATTCCCCCCAGGGTGTGTCATCAGTCACATTTGCCAATGGAACAATTTCATGGGTTGTAGAGATCACTCCCCTCTGGCTGCTATGAATAACCCTGGGAGACAGCCTTGAGAGAGATATGTCTGGAATGTGCTTTTGTTTTTTGGCTGCCGTGCTGCTTCGCCGTTTCCCCATCCCCCTTGCCTATGGCAACTTGAGAGCAGGCCAGGGATGCATTGCAAGTTGACAGATGATTCTTCAAAAAGTGTTTGGGGACGACTAAGATCATGCTACCCCTGAATGGTAGTACAGTAGGTTAATTATAATTGCATTATAATTACAGCTGTGGTGGCGCAGTGGCTAGAATGCAGTATTGCAGACTAACTCTGCCCAATGCCAGGAGTTTGAGGTTGACTCAGCCTTCCATCCTTCCGAGGTCGGTAAAATGAGGACCCAGATTGTTGGGGGCAATAGGGTGACTCTGTCAACCACTTAGAGAGGGCTGCACTGTGAAGCAGTATATAAGTCTAAGTCTATTAATTGATACTTGTTCTTTATTGTAATTAATTTATAAAACTACTCAGAAACAGAGCAATATAAGTTATGGAAATGCATACATGCATATACAGACATGTATATGTAAGATTCTGATTTCCATCATAGGAAAAATCTGGTCAATAGCCACTCTAGAATTCTAAATTTTAGCGTTCTAGAATTTGACAGCTTTCTCTAATTTGGACATCCAGTCAGAGCAACACTGTTGAGATGCCGAGTTGCCTGCAAGAGTGCCAAATCTGGGGAAGGCATCATCATTATTATGGTTCATTGCACAGTCAGCCAGATGTTCGGTCTGGATTTGGCATTTCTGTCTAGTTATAGAGTCCTTTCCAAGGACCTGGGATAGGCAGATGTGGTTGTTTGATGGTGTTCAAGATATTGTCAAAATTCAAAATTCAATAAATAATAATAATAATTGTCGCAGGATGTAAGCTGTTCCAAGTAAAGGCAACTAGTGCAATTGACTGATGACTGAATTGGTCAATGCCGATGGTGTTCAAGTGGTGCTCCAGTTGTTTTGGGATCGCACCCAAGGTGCCTATTACTATTGGTGCCACCTAGTTAATAGTAGTAGTAGTAGTAGTAGTAGTAGTAGTAGTAGTATGCTGCCTAACGGGCAGGGACTCTAGGTGGTTTGTGATTGTTAAAAATGTTTAAAACAAAGAACATTACAAAACACAAAAATACCCGAAGACAAAGGATCAAAGAAGGCAAAGAACACAAATCCAGGAGGGAACAAGGAAAGGAAGAAGGGGGTTTCCATCCACCATGACGATGATCAGCACAGATCATCAGCAAAGATAATAAAATTCAGAAACAAAATGGTTAAGCTTTTGCGTGTTTCAACTCCTCTGATATTTATGATAACTAACGGGACAATTGTAGGCTGTGAAGAGTAATGAATGAAAAGGTTTCAAACCACACATTGTTTTAAGGTGTGTAATCTAAATGTCCAGAAGCCGATCCAGAAACAGTTGAGATTTCTAATGTCATTGTACTTTAGTAAACGACAAATCCCCAAAGTTTTAACTATCATATAAATAGGGGTGGACTTCGCATACTGTAGCAACCGGTTCGGCCAGCAGCGGAAAGATGAGCACGAGCGCATGCATGCTCGCTTGGCTCGCTCACGCGCCGTCCGTGCATGTGTGCGTCGTCAAACAACATGGCAGTTCACTCACGCGCACCATCCACGCATGTGTGCAGCGTCAAAAAACACAGCGATATAGGACGGGATTGCGCCGGGGCAGGTGGGCAGGCCCACCTGCTGGTCGCCACTACCGGTTCGCCCGAATCGGTCGGAACCAGCTGAATACCAGTTCTGCATATAAATTAAGATCTTTCTTAAAGCTCTAAAATGATCCGGCCAAGAAAAGGCTGTATTCCACGGAACTGCTGTTTTTAATTTTTTTAAAGTGTTTTCTTGAAGATTTTCCTAACAATTACAAGGTTGATCTTTGGTAAGCTCACACCTTCAGTGAAGTGTAGCAGAATGGCTTGCATTTTTTCCCCCCACATGATAAAGCCTAGCCCAGTGATAGCTAACCTTTTTGCCATTACGCGCCAAAAGCGGGGGGAGGGGGGAATGTCACGCACGTGTGTTCCCACACCCATAATTCTATGTACCCGCCCCCCCCCGTGCATGCACATGCTTCCCCCGGTTTTGGCATGCGATGGCCCGGTGGGCCCGGTAGGCCTGTTTTTCGCCCTCTCCAGGCTTCAGAGCCATTCTAGGTGCCTGAGGAGGGTGAAAACCTTCCCCCGGAGGCCCTCCAGAGGCCGGAAACAGCCCATTTGCCGACTTCTGGTCCCACCGGAAGTCAGCAAACAGGCCGTGTCTGGCTTCTGGAGGGCCTCCAGGGGGGTGGGGAAGGCCGTTTTTGCCCTCCCCAAACTCCTAGAAAGGCTCTGTAGCCTGGGGGCAGCAAAAAACAGGCCTTCCTTACCCTCACCCCTCCCCAGGCCCTCTGGAGGCAGGAAACAGTCTGTTTCCCTGCTTCCGGTGGGCCCAGTAGGCCCCGAAAGGAGCTGATCTCACGTGCCCACCAATATGGCTCCGCGTGCCACCTGTGGTACAAATGCCACAGATTCGCCATCACGGGTCTAGCCTTTGAGGGTGAGAAGAGAGAGTTCTGAATAGGAAAAAACAAACAAACCAGGATGTGCATTGTAAAAAAAGCCAAGTTTTAGTAAGTTAAAGACATTACTTTGTCTGAAACAGTAGAGCAGAGGGTTGGACTAGAAGACCTCCAGGATCCCTTCCAACGCTCTTATTCTGTTATTTTGTATTTCAACTAAGCTGAGTAATATTGAGAATAAATGTCTGGATCGTATTATTCAGAATTCTCTTTCTTGTCTGTTTATTACATCATTTCATTTGTTGTTGTGCTGTTTTTTTTTGTTGTTGTTGTTAAGACTTGAATTAACACATATCTACATTTCTTTCTAGTATGTCTTACTACCCCTTCAGAGATGCTGGGACTAGCATTCCAAAAAGCCATAGAGTGCCTTTTTATAAGAACATCTGCGACACAGAAAGTGGAAGGTAAAGATTAAGAATGTTAACTAATATGTGAATTATTAGAATTTTTTTTTTAAAAAAAAAATCAGGGCACCAAACCAATTGGGTGAGCTTGGGCCAATGGTGAAATCTGAACCGGTTTACTACCGGTTCACTGGCTGCGCATACCCTCACCATGCACCAAAGCACACAGCGGGATGATCAGCTGTGGCACACAATCTTTTTTATTTTTACTTTTAAAAGCATTTTTTCTACAACTTATAGATTGTAAAAAATGCTTTTAAAAGTAAAAAAAAAGGCTCTGACAATCACGCAGCTCAGCTGTGATCATCAGAGCCTTTGTTTATCTTTTAAAAGCATTTTTTCTACAACCTATTTGGCCGAATAGATTGTATCAAAAAAAATGCTTTTAAAAGTAAAAAAAAAAAGGCTCTGATGATCAGGCAGTTCAGCTGGGATCGTCAGAGCCCTTTTTTATCTTTTAAAAGCATTTTTTCTACAACCTATTTGGCCGAATAGATTGTATCAAAAAAAATGCTTTTAAAAGTAAAAAAAAAAAGGCTCTGATGATCAGGCAGTTCAGCTGGGATCGTCAGAGCCCTTTTTTATCTTTTAAAAGCATTTTTTACAAACTATTCGGCCGAATAGATTGTAAAAAAACTGCTTTTAAAAGTAAAAAAGAAGACTTTGACGATCGCGTGGCTCAGCTGTAATCATCAGAGCCTCTTTTTTTTAACCTTTTAAAAACATTTTTTAAAAAGAAGCAGCAAGCGGGGAAGTGGGCAACCGGGCATTGGGTGGGCATAGGCGGAGTGGAGGGTGGGGGAGGCAGGGATTTTTGCTATCGGTTCTCCAAACCACCCGCTACCATCGCTATCGGATCAGCCGATCCGGTCCGAACCTGGAGCATTTCACCCTGCCTTGGACCAGTCATTCTCTCACAGCCCCAGGAAAAAAACAGTAGTAAGCCGCTTCTGAAAACTTGCCAAGAAAACTGCAGGCGCTTGTCCAGGCAGTTGCCAGGAATCAAGACTAATTTGAATGCACCCCCCCTAAAAAGGTAACATTTCTCCTAAATTTAGGGTACCTATTTATCTACGTAACTATCCTACATGGTACGGCGGCCTAAGGAGTCTGGAGAAAAAAAAGGACTAGGGGTGATATGGTTCTAGTATTTGAGGGGCTGTCATAATGAAGGGACAGGGTGGCTCAGGGGCTAGGACGTTGAGCTTGTCAATCGAAAGGTCAGCAGCTCAGCGGTTCAAATCCCTAGTGCTGCCGTGTAACGGGGTGAGCTCCTGTTACTTGTCCCAGCTTCTGCCAACTTAGCAGTTTCGAAAGCATGTAAAAATGCAAGTAGAAAAAATAGGGACCACCTTTGGTGGGAAGGTAACAGCGTTCCGTGCGTCTTTGGTGTTGAGTCATGCCGGCCACATGACCACAAAGACGTCTTCGGACAGCGCTGGCTCTTCGGCTTTGAAACAGAGATGAGCACCGCCCCCTAGAGTCCGCAACGACTAGCACATATGTGTGAGGGAAACCTTTACCTTTTACCATAATGAAGAGAGGGGATAAAGTTATATTCCAAAGCACCAGAAGGCAAGACAAGAAACAATGGATGGAAACTGGAATTAAGGAGAAACTTCCTAATAGGGAGGCCAATTAACCAGTGGAACAGCTTGCCTTCAGAAGTTGTGGGTGCTCCATCACTAGAGGGTTTTAAGAAGAGACTGGACAACCACTTGTCTCAAATTGTACGGGGTCTCCTGCTTGAGCATGGGGTTGGACTAGACTAGAAGATCTCCAAGATCTCTAACAGCTCTATTCTGATCAAAGCCGCAGATTATTAATCTCCTGGTCCTGTTTTTACAATATCTCAAATAATCCTGTAGATGGCATCAGAGTCATTTATTCCTTGGGTGCTTTTAGTATAGATGCCTTTCCTAAAGTTTTAGAATAGAATAGAATAGAATTTTTATTGGCCACGTGTGATTGGACACACAAGGAATTTGTCTTGGTGTATATGCTCTCAGTGTACATAAAAGAAAAGATACCTTCATCAAGAATTCTAAGGTACAATACTGAATGATAGTCATAGGGTACAAATAAGAATAGAATAGAATAGAATAGAATAGAATAGAATAGAATAGAATAGAGTAGAATAGAATAGAATTTTTATTGGCCACGTGTGATTGCACACACAAGGAATTTATCTTGGTGTATATGCTCTCAGTGTACATAAAAGAAAAGATATCTTCATCAAGAGTTCTAAGGTACAATACTGAATGATAGTCATAGGGTACAAATAAAAATAGAATAGAATAGAATAGAATAGAATAGAATAGAATAGAATAGAATAGAATAGAATTTTTTATTGGCCACGTGTGATTGCACACACAAGGAATTTGTCTTGGTGTATATGCTCTCAGTGTACATAAAAAAAAGATACCTTCATCAAGAATCATAAGAAGAGAAGAGAAGAGAAGAGAAGAGAAGAGAAGAGAAGAGAAGAGAAGAGGAGAGAATTTTTTATTGGCCAAGTGTGATTGCACACACAAGGAATTTGCTCTCAGTGTACATAAAAGAAAAGATACCTTTATCAATCTCCACCATTTTGTGGGGATTCATTCATTCTACAGCAGATAAAGAAGATCCTGATCTCAGAACCTCCAGGATTTACCTGAATGAGTAGCTGCGTTGTTATCCTTGTGTTTGCTTGCACGTTGTTGACTTTTTGCAAGGAGAGAATGAAGTGAGAGGATCTTGCCTAGAAACCAAGTTTGAGTATCTGGGCGATAAACATGATATTTATCTGGGGTGAAATTCAGCAAGTTCTGACAGGTTTTGGAGAACCAGTAGCGGAAATTTTGAGTAGTTTGGAGAACCGGCAAAAACCACCTCTGGCTGGCCCCAGAGTGGGGTGGGAATGGAGATTTTGCAATATCCTTCCCCCAGGAATGGGGAGGGAATGGAGATTTTGCAATATCTTTCCCCCAGGAGTGGGAAGGGAATGGGGATTTTGCAGTATCCTTCCCCTGGAGTGGGGTGGGAATGGAGATTTTGCAGTATCCTTCCCCTGCCACGCCCACCAAGCCACACCATGCCCACCAAGCCACGCTCACAGAACCGGTAGTAAAAAAAAAAATTGAATTTGACCGCTGATATTTATGATAACATGATAACGTAACATCGGAAGTTGTGGGAGCTTCATCACTTGAGACTTTCAAGAAGGAACTGGACTGCCATTTGTCAGAAATGGTGTAGGGCCATGATGGCGAACCTATGGCACGTGTGCCACAGGTGGCACGCAGAGCCATATCGGTGGTCCCGTGAGCTCTAAAGCAGGATTTCTGGTCCCATCGGAAGTCAGCAAATGGGCAGTTTCTGGCTTCCGGAAGTGGGGTGGGGAATACTGTTTTGCCCTCCCCGGGCTCCTAGAAAGGCTCGAGCCTGGGGAGAGCAGAAAACAGGCCAACTCGGCCCACTGGGCCGTAAGCGGGGGGAAGCGCGGGGGCGGGACACATAGAATATGGGTATGGGCAAGCACGTGTGTGATTCCCCCCGCTTTTGGCACACAATGGCAAAAAGTTTAGCCATCACTAGTGTAGGCTCTCCTGCTTGAGGGGGGTGGCGGGTTGGACTAGATGACCTATAAGGTCCCTTCCAACTCTGTTTAATCTAATCTAATCTAATCTAATCTAATCATGGTTTAGGACCGGGTTATTTACGAGACCGCCTGTTGCCACTGATAGCCTCCCATCGACCTGTGCGCTCCCACAGGGTGGGCCTTCTCAGGGTGCCGTTGACCAAACAATGCCAGTTGGCGGCCCCCAGGGGGAGAGCCTTCTCTGTGGCGGCACCTGCCCTTTGGAATGAGCTGCCTCTGGGGTTGCACCAACTCCCCGACCTCCGGACCTTCAAACGCGAACTTAAGACTTTATTATTTCACCGTGCGGGACTGGCCTAAGCAAAAATTTTTAAATGAAAATTTTAATGGGTTTTATGTCGGTCTATGACCGTTTCAGTTTGATTCGGCCTACTGTAATTTGGTTTTTTAATTCTACTTTTAAATTTGTGTTTGTATTTTGTGTCGGTTTTAATATGGCTGTAAACTGCCCTGAGTCCTCCGGGAGAAGGGCGGTATAAAAAGTTAAATTATAAATAAATAAATATAAATAAATAAATATTATAAGTGTTCAAATTTCTTTCTCTTGCAGGAATTTGACTGATTCCGAGGCAAAAGATCTCCCTGCTTCCTTTGAACAGAAGAATTTTTCTAACTATGATTCAGATTCCTCGGCATCAGGGTAGCGTATACTGAAGAAAGACGGGGTGGGGTGGGGTTTGGGGTGGGGGAGAAACAGTTTCTTCTATCTGTCAGGCTGCCTCTGATTATATCTAGGAAAGAATACACCTTGACTTCATTTGTAAATAAAGAAAAGTACTTTTACTAGATACATCCGGACTGCAGCAGTATAAAGTTGGATCTGAGGCAAAATATGGCTAACATTCCATATCCCATCGTTAGTCCCTCCTTCCCCAAGAGGTCAGGCTGGTCTGGTCCAATGCCAGCTCCTTCTCGCCCCCGTGGTAATCTTCTTCTGCAGGACTCTGGCTGTAAATCATCTTAGGAATGCAATGTCCATTGAAAGCCGGCGGGCGCTCTAACATTCCTGCTGAAGTGAAACCATCAATCTCCCCTCCCTTTGATCTCATGTCAGACGACACTCTTAAAGGGCCCTCTCTACTTAACCTGAATCCATGAGCTATTTACATTACACATAAAAACCCCATTGCAATCTAACTACTGAATATCAAGTGTACAAAAGGATGTGAGAATTGGAGTGGAGGCTGACATTCGGCCCTCCTGCAACAAGGATGTTAGTCCTAGAAAAGAAAAGAGAAAAGTTAGGGTTCGTCAGGACATTTTTTATAGAATTTATAGAATTGTGCTATCTTTTCAACATACCAGATGCCACATTCCTTATTAACTTATTCGCCGCCTCTGAAATGTGTATCTCTTTTGTTCCCGTTAGCAAAGGCCTCCTCTTTGTGAAAGAATCCATCAAAAGCATGGAGCTGTCCTCCTCCCCACGTTACAACAGGTGAGATACCAAAGGCAAGGCAAGCCGGCAATTCTTTTTCCAATGCCGAAAAATCCCGCGCGACAATCAGAAGAATTTGCTTGCAATGTTCTTATTGGGCTCACACTTAGCTTTGGGTTCTCTTTATTATTTTCTCCAATTGTCTTCACATTAGTACTTTTTTGTCTTCTTCAGCATCTAAATACCATGCATGCCAATGGTCTCTCTGTGGGGGGGTCCTTGGTGGTCTTTGAGCTTGGTGGTTTTCTTTTTCTTTTCTTTTTTTATTCAAAAAGTTTTACAGAAAATTTCTCCCCCCCTTTCTCCCCCTCCCCTCCCCCCTCCCTTCACAACCCCCCTCCCCCCCCGACTTCCCGGAACGAGCACAAGGTATAGTTAAAAATAAAACAAACATATGCTAAAAAATTTCCATCCCAACTTAATTATACCCCTACAATCATCAATTCCTAACTTCCCCCGAAAACAATCAAAAATAATACATCATAATCATTCAAAAACAGTCTGATAACTCTTAGTCTGATATCTACGTTGAATATAGTCAATCCATTTTTTCCATTCCTTTAAGTATCTTTCTTGCGTATTGTCTTTCAAAAAGGCTGATATCTTCGCCATCTCAGCCAAATTGGCAACTTTCAATATCCATTCTTCTATTGTAGGTACTTCTTTTTTCTTCCAGTATTGTCCTATTAGTAATCTTGCTGCTGTTATTAGATTTAAAATCAATTTAGTCTCAATTACTGTACAGTCCGTAATAATTCCCAACAGAAAAAATTGCGGCAGAGCTTGGTGGTTTTCTTCAGAGGTTTCATTACCTAACTAGGTAATATCATCAGTGCTGGAAGGGAGTGAGAATGGAATGGAATAGAATAGAATAACAGAGTTGGAAGGGACCTTGGAGGTCTTCTAGTCCAACCCGCTGCTCAGGTAGGAAACCCTCTACCATTTCAGACAAATGGTTGCCCAATCTCTTCTTAAAAATTTTCAGTGTTGGAGCATTCACAATTTCTGGAGGCAAGTTGTTCCACTGGTTAATTGTTCTACCTGTCAGGAAATTTCTCCTTAGTTCTAGGTTGCCTCTCTCCTTGATTAGTTTCCATCCATTGCTTCTTGTCCTACCCTCAGGTGCGCTGGAAAATAACCTTATCCCTCTCTTCATTATGGCAGCCCCTGAGATATTGGAAGACTGCTATCATGTCACCCCTATTTCTTCTTTTCATTAAAGTAGACATATCCAATTCCAGCAACCGTTCTTTGTATGTTTTTTGTGGGGTAAAGGAGGAGAAGGACTTTGGGGTTCTTAATGCTGTTGGAGGTTGGTAGTTTTGTTACAGATATTTCATTACCAAACTAGATAACATCATCAGTACTAAAAAGGAGTGAGGTTTGTGGAGAGGAGGAGGAGGAGGACTATAGGGTCCCGAGTGCTCTCCGAGCTTGGTGGTTTTGTTACAGACGTTTCATTACCAAACTACGTAACATCATCAGTGCTAGAAGGGAGTGGGGATTTGCTCTTATTTTTATATCCCGGTGGCTTGCCCCATCAGAGTTAGTGGGAGCGTTCTTGGTGCTTCACCAAGTGGCCTCGCTGTCATCTTTCTGTGTTTCTGCAGAGGTAATTTATGGCAAGGGGTTAAATGCAAGCGCATGCAAAAGTAGGCAAATTGCTTTGAAGGCTTCTGGCCTTTTTCATTTTATTTTCATTTTTTAATTTATTTTTTGAATTTATATCCCGCCCTTCTCCGAAGACTCAGGGCGGCTTACATTGTGTTAAGCAATAGTCTTCATCCATTTGTATATTATATACAAAGTCAACTTTTATTGCCCCCAACAATCTGGGTCCTCATTTTACCTACCTTATAAAGGATGGAAGGCTGAGTCAACCTTGGGCCTGGTGGGACTTGAACTTGCAGTAATTGCAAGCAGCTGTGTTAATAACAGACTGCATTAGTCTGTAGAGCCACCAGAGGCCCTTTATCTTTACCCAATTCATCTTTAATTGAATATTTCCTCTTTGTCCAGCATTTTTTAATTTTGCTTTCGGATGAAATTTCTTTTCCAGAAAGACATCCTGGAATATTGCAGCATTCCATCAAACACTACGTGGTTTGTTTGTTTTTTTAATTTTTGGCTTTTCACTAATCGTGAGAAAGCACTGTTTCAGGAACGTTAAAAAAAACCCCAACAATATCTCCTGAATGTAATCAGTAATTTGCGATGTAACGATTAATAGTTAATTTCTTCACCCTTTCCTTCTCCAGTCGCAGCTTGGTTGACTTGTCTGAACTGGAGAATCCAAGCTACAGCAGTACCAGCTATCTGAATAACACATCTCCCAAAAGGTAAAGCCGACTGTTGGCTTGTTGCTCCTGTTGTGGTTTGATATAGGATCTCTTCCAAAGCAGACAAGTGCCACGCTTTCATCAACCAGGCAGAAATGGGATGGTACTGTGGTTCAACATCTTGCGAGAACCTAGCTATTGTTTTCTGTTGGGTGAATTACCCTTGGTAAGCGTTGTTGGGAAGTGTGTTCTATGGTTACAGAGATCATTTTTAATTTAGGTTTTTGTGTGTTGTGTGAATTCAGCTAATAATAACTAAGCAGAGCTTGCAAGCCTGAAATCCAGCACACACAGAATTTTATGAAGAAGTCAATGTCAGGCGCAAAAGATCAGTTCCATGCATGAAGGTCCAATTAAACTGATTTATTGCTACTTATGTCCATGCACAGGAATCTTCTCAACTAACACTTAGCAACTGGTAAGGATCAAGGGAATTCAAGGGAGCTGTTGGACTTAGTTAGTTTGTGGCTATGTAGGGATTCTAGGCTGATCCCTCTTTTGACTCCGCCCCCAGGTTTTGCTATTTCTTTTCCTATAGTTAGTGGTGTTGTTGTTTTTAAGTGGGAGGCCAAAGACAAGGTGTCCCCCTTCCAATTTCATACAAAGCAGGAGATAATGGCAGTAAGACAGTATTATTGGCGCACCTCTGTCTTCCAATACTTCACTACCAATTTTGCACCTTACTGATGGGAAGATTTGGCCATAAGAGCTCTTTGAGTTGCATGTGGTGTAGAAAGCAGTGTATCTTCTTCAACATGAAGCTGTATGAAATTAGAAGCATGTTGACCATTGTCTTTGGCCTATCGTCATCTTCCTTCCTTCCTTCTCCTAGGTCTTTGGAAGATATTTGTACTTCCTGTGGCCGAGTAATCCGCAACTGTGCCAAGATATCTATTGAGAACCTCAACATCAGCTGCCATGAATATTGCTTCAAAGTAAGGATGAGCCTGATAAATGTGGTATTCATGGAGCTATGAAGGGGCACCAGGTTGGTCTAATGGTTAAGGCACCAGGTTAGAAAGCAAGAGACCATGAGTTCAAGTCCCACCTTAACCATGGAAGCCCAGCGGGTGACTTTAGGCCAGTTACTCTCTCTGTTTCAACCCAACTCACCTCACAGGGTTATTGCTGTGGGATGTTCTGACCTAGGCTTCCCAAGAGCACGAAGCAGACTTATTGTCCTGACAAAAACCCCTTGTTATTAAGTTACTGTGAATTCCTCTCATTCACATCCAGCAAAGTCTTTCAAGGGAGAATTTACAGTCACAGACCTTATCTGGCTTGGAGAGCGGCCAGGCCGATATCTTCAAAACTTGGCAAGGAGACTCAGAGAGTCACGAACCAATTAAGCAAACTAATTGTCTCTTGCAAACTCCCCTCCTCTTTCACTCTTTATTCCCTATGGGAGGGGCCATTCACTGTCCACCTGTGGCTTTACTCCTGAGTCAACCCTTGTTCCTTAGCTGTTCCATTCTCCTGGCAGCTCTGCGCATGTGCACACTGGGAACAGGCTCCAGCTGTTCTCCTGCCCCACTGATGTCCAAAGGTAGCTGACAACTGTCAGACGGCCCTGGCCCCATCTCTGCCTCCGACGCAGAGCACTCATCAGAGCCTTCCCCAGACTCCAGGACTGGCCCATGTTCCTCCTCGCTGCCTGAGTCTGCCACCAGGTCTGCTGGCCGCTGGCGGCCCACAACGTGGGGAAAATAGGAGGAAGGCATGTTGGAATTGAGTTGAGTTCTTGATAAAAGTAATAAAGACGGGATACCAATAAATAAGTCGGGAGGAGAAAGTAGGTGGGAACCTTCACTCCTTAGCTGCATAATGGGATGTCCTCATCACCAAGTCTCACACTTTCTGTCTGACCCTCCTAAGCTTTAGCCTGTAAATTCATGCATGATCTGATTCAGTCACATGGCAAATACATTACAGATGGAACCACTGGTTGTTTATGAGTTGCCTAGCTGCAGAGCAGTATACATTTTGTATAGGCATGTAAAAGACATGTCCACAGCTAAGTAGAGGGCACCTATCTTGCTTTTTCTCTCGCAGTGCGGAATCTGCCACAAGCCAATGGGAGATCTGTTGGATCAAATCTTCATTCATCGGGATATTGTCCACTGTGATAAGTGCTACGAGAAGCTCTTTTAGGTGAGCATATTCTGCAAGGGTTAGAGATCTGGCGATATTGGAAGAGGATCCTGCCTAGAGCACAGAACGTAGAATCATAGGGCCAGGAGGGACTTTGGAGGTCTTCTAGTCCAACCCCCTGCTCAAGGCAGAAGAATTATGCCATCCAAGTCAAATGGTCGCCTAGTTTACTTTTGAAACCTCCCATGATGGAGTAGTGGTGAAATCCGAACCGGTTTACTATCGGTTTGCTGGCTGCACCACAGCTGTGATCGTCGGAGCCTTTTTTAAAAACTTTTTTAAATGCATTTTTTTTACTACCTATTTGCCCGAGCCGGTAGTAAAACAATGCTTTAAAAAAAGGAAAAAACAAGGCTCCAACAATCGCGCACCATAGCTGATCACACACACCCCGCGCGCTGTTCTATTTACCTTCCTTCCCATGCCTCCCTTTGGTGTGCACTGCATGAATGTGCACCTCACATTTGGTGCATGGTGCGGACTGCGCATGTGCGATCCAGTAGTAAAAAATGCTAAAAAGGTTTTTTTTAAAAAGTTCTGATGATCGTGCGTCGCTCAGCTGACATTTTTTACTATCAGTTTGCTGAACCAGTAGCCATTTTTACTACCGGTTTGGCCGAACCGGACCAAACTGGTAGCATTTCACCCCTGTGATGGAGCATCTACAATTCCAGGAGGCAAGCTACTCCATTGATTAAATGTTCTTGCGGTCAGAAAAGTTGTCCTTATTTCTAGGTTGGATCTTTCTTGAGCAAGCTTCTACCTGTTGCTTGTCAGCCTAGCTGTTCCCTGTCCAATTTTCTCCTTAGATCCCACGGATTGGACCGGTCTGCCCAAAGAGACGCCTACCTTCATCTGTGTTCCTGGGTTCTCCTAAGGACTCTTTGATCCAGCAAGCATCCTCTTCCCCAGCCATTCCTCCTTCCTCATCTTCAGGCAGGCCAAGTGGTTTACATTCAACAATGATGAAGTTATGTCATTGAGGATGCTACATCAGGAAGAGGATGTATTGCTGCCTGAGTTTCAACTGGCTGCATCTGGGGACTCCTCCTCAGTCTTGGTTGCTCGTCCAGGAGTCCTTCTGCCCTTCCTTCCATGATAGCACTGTGGCTTCATTCAACTTGGCCAGCAACCAATAAAACCAGGCTTTATAGCAGGAAGGAAGAGGAAACGGGATCATCTGTTTTAAAAAAAAAGAGGGAGGGAGATTCAGTCATTTTTATCAGGAACACATCTTATTCCATTTATCCCTAGGAAGTCTTTAGCCACAGCTAGGAAGCATTCAGTTCCAAGACACGTGCCTTGAATGCAAAGGGTTTTAAAATGGATGTGTAAAATGTTTTGATTCCAAAGGCATCAGGCACAAAACACCGGTGTGTGTGTGTTTTTCAGCCATTTCAGGAGGTTTTTGAGCTTGAAACACTCTAGAACAGGAATCTCCAACCTTGGCCCCTTTAAGACTTGTGGACTTCAACTCCCAGAGGGACTCTGGAGTTGAAGTCCACAAGTCTTAAAGGGACCAAGGTTGGAGACCCCTGCTCTAGAATTGTCTGAAGTAAGAATTTCGATGTTTTGCGCACCTCAAAAGTTTGCCTTCGGGAATCCCTGAGACCGAGGCCACGCATCAGGCATTGAGGTTATGTCTTCTGCAGGTTTTTTTATTTTTTTACCATGGGCTGAGGCTGATGGGATTTGGAATCCAAAGCGCCAAGGGAGTCACTATTTTGTTTTATCCTCGTTTTACCCAGAGAAGAAATTATTGAGCTAACTCAAATGTTTTTCAAACATGGCAAAACTTTTAAGATGTGTGGATTTCAACCCCCCAGAATTCCCCATCTAGCATGGAATTCTGGGAGTTGAAGTCCTCACAATTTAAAGTTCCCAAGTTTAAAGTTCCCAAATTTAAAGTTCCCACATTTGAATTCAATGGTCCAATTGTCCTATTCAGTATCAGGCAGCGTCTTGCGTCTACCGCTGCGGTATTTTTCCCTCCTGGGGAAAAATTATTTTATAAATATCATTGATTCTGTTTGAGATTATACATTCTTCATTGTTGGGAAATCAGTTATGGTTAATTTCTTAGCTATTTGTATCATATCTCTAAAGGGATAATAAGCGTATATGTGAGATAACATACTTTTTGCAATATTCTTGAGTTTTAATTCCTTTACACCTATTCTCTTCAGACTCAAGTGAAGAGACTTATGCTGAAGCTTTCAACTAGCTAGTAGCTTAATATATTTTTGTATATTAACAAAAAAATATGGAAGATATAGATATAGATATGAGGAAATATATATGATCATGTTTATGTGATGAGTATATTGGAAGTTTTAACAAACAGGAAGCAGAAGGGGAAAGATACATAGCCACACTTTCAGTCTCTGTTTTCTGCACACTATATCAATTTTAACTTGGATCATCGTTGCCTATTTCCAGATACCTGGGCAAAACAATGGGAAATAGGCTTCTCAAAGGTCAAAGCCTTTACTGTCATTGTACATATCCTGTATACACAAGGAAATTGGTTCAGCCTCTACTGGTGCAGCCCATCCAAGAATACAAGACAAGAAGAGTTAAATTCTCCCGAGTTAAAACCCTTAAATTACATGGAAAAACACTGTGGATGCTACTCTGTGTGGGAGCAGAGGCTCAACCTACAGCAGAATTAGCTTTGCATATTTTGGAAATAAATGAAGCAATACGCATTATAATCTAAAGAGGGAGAATGCTAGAACGTCTCCATTTACCCAACACTATGGTTTTATGAGATGAATATAGATGCTGCGCACAAGATTCCCTGTATTTTGTTTATGGAATATTGGGAGAGAGACGTTGAACATCTCCAAAGCCATTTTCTCTTGAATGCTGCCAAGGGAAGGTCTTCTCCATTCGATAGGAGCAACAGGTGTTGGGGAAGGTGTTTAATTCTTTTCTTGAAAGTCAAGGTAAAAAAAAACACAAAACGGGTATCAGAATTCACCTTCCCAACTGCTTGATTCCAGAACACCAACAACGCCAACAGATGTTGGCAGCTTGCTAACTGCAGCTATGTCACAATTTTCTCTCACTTGGTTCCCAATGGAGGCTTAGAAGCAGGACGCTCAGCCAAACAGGATATACTCTTTTTTCTCTTTCCCTCCTTAAGTGGTTTCCTTTGCTAAGAACGATGGTAGAAAAAAAAAATAGTTAAGAGGTGAAAAATGACATAAACTGGACCACATCCAGGGGTGGGATTTAGCCGGTTTGGGCAAACTGGTAGTTGTGACCTGTGGGTGACCCACCTGTCCCAGTGCTATGCCATCTTATTTAGCTGCATTTTTTATGCTGCGCGCAGGTGTTCGGCCTTCTGCGCAAAGCACATGAGCAGAAGGCCGCGCACGCTCACATTTCTGGTACTGGGGCGAACCAGTTGTTAAATTATGTTAAGCTCACCTTTGACCTCACCCTGTAATATTGAGATAGGAAGATTACACTCGTACAAAATGTTCCAAGACATTGAAATTTTTGTGGATGGAGAAAATCAAACAAGACAAGAATCTTTGACTGTTCCGTCGCAAAGCTGGGGGATAATATTTTGATGGCCTCCGGCAAAGTCGTATTTAGCTACATTAAATCTAATTTAATGAACAATTCCTACCTTCACAAGTATTTTTCCTCGGTGTGAAGCTATTGCCCTGCCCAACTCATCACCCTCCAGATATGTTGGACCCCTACTTCCATAATCCTCCATAGGGTTTAACTGGCTGAGAATTATGGGAACAGTAGTCTAACATTTTGGAAAGGCCTCTCAGTTGGGCAAGGCTGTTTACGAACATAAGAAAGAAAAAGAAAAGCCCAAGTCGGGTGAGGTCTGTTTTTTTTTTTTTAAGTAAATATTTATCTTCTCTGCTGATTTCCTGTTAAGGTAATTGTCCAAAGGTGGACTTTCGCAAACAGCACTTAAGAGTTTAACTAAGAAGCATGTGATATTTTAGACGGAACTGAACTGTCATTCTATTTCCTTGAGGATTTGTATCCCAGAAAGCTTTAGACAGGCATCGGTAGGTCATTACAAGAGTTTGTTTTTTTGTTTTGTTGCTGTGCTGTTTTTCTCTGCCTCTCTTTCTCTTTCTGAAGCAAATTCTAAATTGCCATGTTAGATTCTAATAAATATTCTATGTGGAAAATTGATTGGAGTTCTTCATTGAATGGTGTGATGTATTTCCCAATGCAATATTGGTTGGCATCTTAAGGAGCCAAAGAAGCCTGAGAGACATGCGTGGGTATCATCTGGGCACTGCCGAGATGCTATAAACCACTCTTCAATCAGCACAATGCTTGGATGATGTTACAAAAACACTCTGGATGACAAGAGACAGTCTGGCCAAAGACTTAAGGTTAGGTTTTTGTATTGTTGCATGTAACAAACACACAATTCCCAGTGGCACTCTCCAGGCCTGGGAATCCGTGAAGTTGGCAGTTCTAGGAATATTCAGCACACCAAGTTGAGTAAGGCTTGAAATAAACCATGGGTTCCCAGAAAAATTTGGATGTTCAGAGACTGCATAATTGTCTGCTGAAGAGGCTTTAATTAGAATTAGAACACTTAATGGAGCCTGGAGAAAATTGATTTGAATTTTATTCTCTCAGCATTCCCAAATATTTAAATTGAAGTTTTTAAAAACAAAACAAAACAAAAAAACTTATCCACAGTTGTTGAGTGACAAACAGAGGGGGAAAAGGTTACCTTCCAACACTATTTCTCTTCCAAATATTTGCTGATGGTGTTCTTGATGGGTCATAATAAGAATCATTCATTCATTCATTCATTCAATTTCTATAGCCTTCCATCTCAAACAGGTGACTTAGATCATAACTTCATGCAGATTTTGGGGGCTTTGCACCCCATCCCAATGTTGCTGAACCAGACTTCCAGCATTTCTTATTACAGACACCTCTGTTGGGGCTGCTAACAGTTCTAATTTATCCAGAAGGCCACAGGTTCAAGTCTCTCCTTGCTAGCCTCTGCAAATGCATTTTAATTTTTTATAACTTTTTACTACCCGCAGAGTGCATTTACAAAATGCGGTTTCCTTCTCCTCGTTCATTATTCTCCAAAGCACCTGAAGGCAAGAAACAATGGTTGGAAACTAATCAAAGAGAGAAACAACATTGATTGTATACAATTTCATATAGTTATTACATACTTACGGTTATATATATGCTTATATATCGTATAGTTATTTCATGCTTATGGTTATATATAATGTTGTGACAAATAAAATAAATAAAATAAAGGAGAAACTTCCTAACAGTCAGGACAATGAACCAGTGGAACTGCTTACATTCAGAAATCATGGGTGCTCCATCACTGAAGGTTTTTAAGAAGAGACTAAACCAGGGGTGTCAAACTCGATTTCATTGAAGGCCGCATTAGGGTTGTGTTTGATCTGGGGGGGGGGGCTGGCCAGCTCGACGTCACTCGTGTCAGGGGCACCAGTTCCGTTTTTGGCTGCGACAGCCTCCTGCAACCCTGTGCCAGTGAAAATGGAGCTTCTTATTCACTGGCAGTGGCACCATGGACCAGACCTTTGCTATTTCCAGGGCAGCCCCCTGGGGCAGATCTAAGCAACCTGCGGGCCGGATTCGTCCCCCAGGCCTTGAGTTTGACACCTCTGGACTAGACAGTCACTTATCTGAAATAGTATAGTGTCTCCTGGTTGAGCAGGGGGCTGGACTAGAAGATCTGCAAGGTCCCTTCCAACTGTTCTGTTCTATTCTATTCTTTGCTATTCTATTCTATTCACTATTCCATTCTCTCTTATTGCTATTCTATTCTAATTGCTATTCTATTACCTCTCTTCTCTCCTCTTCGTTGCAATTCTATTCTAATTTCACTTCCATTCTCTTTTCTCCTCCTCTCCTCTCCTCTCCTCTCCCTATTTCCTATTCTCTTCCTATTTTTTATTCTCTTTTCTTCTTCTATTCCTATTTTTATTCTATTCTATTCTATTCTTATTTCCTATTCTATTCCTATTTCCTATTCTATTCCTATTTTTTATTCTATTCTAATGTCTCCTCTCTTCTCTTCCTATTTTTTATTCTATTCTATACATTGCTATTCTATTCTAATTGCAATTCCATTCTCTTCTCCTCTTCCTATTCTCTTCCTATTTTTTATTCTCTTTTCTTCTTCTATTCCTATTTTTTATTCTATTCTATACATTGCTATTCTATTCTAATTGCAATTCCATTCTCCTCCTCTTCCTATTCTATTCCTATTTTTTATTCTATTCTCTTCTATTCCTCTTCTATTCCTCTGTAGAGCTGATCCAGCTCTACAGAGGAATTATTGAGTCTGTCATTTGCACCTCGATAACTGTCTGGTTCGGTTCTGCAACCCAACAAGAAAAACACAGACTTCAGAGGATAATTAGAACTGCAGGAAAAATAATTGCTACCAACCTGCCTTCCATTGAGGACCTGTATACTGCACGAATCAAGAGGGCCGTGAAAATATTTGCAGATCCCTCGCATCCTGGACATAAACTGTTTCAACTCCTACCCTCAAAACGACGCTATAGAGCACTGTACACCAGAACAACTAGACACAAGAACAGTTTTTTCCCAAAGGCCATCACTCTGCTAAACAAATAATTCCCTCAACACTGTCGGGCTGTTTGCTGAATCTGCACTGCTATTGGTCGTTTCATGGTTCCCATCGCCAATCTCTTTCCACTTATGACTGTATGACTATAACTTGTTGCTAGCAATCCTTATGATTTATATTGATATATTGACCATCAATTGTGTTGTAAATGTTGTACCTTGATGAACGTATCTTTTCTTTTCTTTTATGTACACTGAGAGCATATGCACCAAGACAAATTCCTTGTGTGTCCAATCACACTTGGCCAATAAAATTCTATTCTATTCTATTCTATTCTTATTTCCTATTCTCTTCTATTCCTATTTTTTATTCTCTTCTCTTCTTTCTTATTCTATTCCTATTTTGTATTCTATTCCTATTTCTTGTTCTATTCTATTCTATACTCTGCTATTCTATTCTAATTGCAATTCCATTCTCTCTTCTCTTCTTATTGCTATTCCATTCTATTCCATTCTAATTGCTATT
Source organism: Ahaetulla prasina (assembly GCF_028640845.1). Taxonomy (NCBI): domain Eukaryota; kingdom Metazoa; phylum Chordata; class Lepidosauria; order Squamata; family Colubridae; genus Ahaetulla; species Ahaetulla prasina. The sequence continues at coordinate 15,015,416 of NC_080549.1, read as the reverse complement.
CTATTCTCTCCTCTCTCTCCTCTCCTCATCTCTTATTCTATTTATTTTCTATTCCTTTCCATTCCATTTTCTATTCTATTCTTTATTCTGTTCCGACATCTGTGTGCATTAAACGGGCAGGCTTGGCTACAAACGGGGTTATCCAACGGAGACCAGCCAGGAAGCCGCTTTCCCACGCGCGGGAGCCCCGCGAGAAACTCCACGCGCTTCCCGCTAAAACGCTTCTCTTCTCCAGCCCGTCCGACCAGGCGCCCGCGCGCAGGCGCACTAGACCAAAAAAAAAAAACCCCACTTGCCCGAAAGAGCGGTGGGGGGGGATCTGCGACGGAGCGCGCTGGCTCCCACCCCCAACTCCCTCGCCCCGCCCCTCGCCTCCTTCCTTTTGCAGCCAATCCCCTTCCTTTCCCACGGTCCCGCCCTAAATGCAAATGACGGGCGCGAAGTTTTAGCGCCGCGGCCAATCGGGCCGCGAGAGGGGAGGCGGCTCCGCGAGCAGCCGCGGCAACAACAGAGGCGGCTCGGACTGCGGCTGCGCGTGCGCGAGGCGGCGGCGGCGGCAGCAGGTAAGAGGTGAGCGCGGGCTCCGAAGGTCGCGCGGCTCCCCTCAGGTGGGGCGTTGGGCCTGGTTTCCACACACACACACAGCCCCACACCCACACCGCCAGTCAAGCTCCCGGGCCTGGTCTTCCCCCCATCCTCGGCTTCCCTCCTTCTCGATAGGCCGTCCTTCAGCCCTTCTCGCTTTCCCTGAGTGTGTCCTGGCCTGGCCGGGCAGGTGAAGAGGCCCCCCCCCTCGGCTGACTTGGAGGGGGCTTTTCGGGCCCTGAGGCAGCTGCCCCCCCCCACCTCCTCTTTTTGCTTATTTGGGTGAATTCATGTTCCGTGTACAGAGGGTGGGTGGGACTATTGGACTAGAATTTTAAATTTTTAAATGTTTAAATTTTAAAGCTGGTTTTAAATGGGGTTTTATTATTTATATCTCTATTTTAAATATTCGGCCTATGTAATAAGTTTTTTAAATTAATGTTTTATCCTGTATATATATATGTTTTTTTAAGTGGCTGTAAACCGCCCTGAGTCCCTAGGGAGATAGGGCGGTATAAAAGTGTGAATAAATAAATAAATAAATAAATAAATAGGGTGGGGAGGGGCTTTGGTGGCTTCCTTTGCAGACCTTTCATTACCCAGCTAGGGAACCTCATCAGTGTTAGGAGGAGGAGGAGGAGGAGGAGGATGAAGACGACCACTATAGCATCCTTGGTGCTCTCTGAGCTGAGTGAATTTCTTGCAGACGTTTTATTACCCGATTACGTAACCTCATCAGTGCTAGGAGGAGGACGACGACAACTAAAGGTGCTTTCTGAGCTTGGTGATTTTCTTGCAGACGTTTCATTACCCAGCTAGGAAACCTCATCAGTGTTAGGAGGAGGAGGAGGAGGACGATGGAAACAACCACTATAGGATCCTTGGTGCTTTCTGAACTTGGTGATTTTCTTGCAGGCCTTTTTTTTTTTAATTTGCATTTATATCCTGCCCTTCTCCGAAGACTCAGGGCGGCTTACACTATGTCAAGCAATAGTCTTCATTCTATTTGTATATTTATATACAAAGTCAACTTATTGCCCCCAACAATCTGGGTCCTCATTTTATTTCATTTACCCAGCTAGGGAACCTCATCAGTGCTGCAAGAGAGGGGGCTTGAGGAGGAGGAGGAGGAGGACTGTAGGGTCCTTGGTGCTCTCTGAGCTGAGTGGATTTCTTGCAGACGTTTTATTACCCAACTAGGGAACCTCATCGGTGCTAGGAGGAGAAGGAGGACGAAGACAACTATAGGATCCTTGGTACTTTCTGAGCTTGATTGTTTTCTTGCAGGGCTTTCATTACCCAATTAGGGAACCTTATCAGTGCTGGGAGGGAGTGGGATTTTTGGAGAGGAGGAGGACTCTGGGGTTCTTGGTGCTCTCTGAGCTGAGTGGATTTCTTGCAGACTGGATGCAGAGTGGATTTCATTACCCAACTAGGAACATCATCAGTGCTGGAAGGGAGGGGGCTGGGGGCAGGGGAAGAAGAGGAGGAAGAGGAGGACTATGGGGTGCTTGGCAGGGGGCGGGGTTGAGGAGTGCTGTGGGTCCTTGGTGGTCTAGTAGCTTGTTTCCTTGCAGATGTTTCATTACCTGACTAGGTAACATCAACAGTGCTAGAAGGGAGTAGGGTGGTGCTCTCTGTTTATGGATTAATGGCTTGCCCTGCCTGTGAGCAACCCTCCCCTTCCCTTATAGTACTGATGATGTTATCTGGTTTGTTAATGAGTCATCTGCAAAAAAATAACCCAAGTTCCTAGACCACCAAGGACCCATAGTCTTCCTCCTCAAACTCCCTCTCCTCCACCACTGATGAAGTCACTTAGTTGGGTAATGAAAGGTCTGCAAGAAAACAACCTAGCCCAGAAAGCACCAAGGATCCTATAGTTGTCATCATTCTCCTCCCCCGCCCTTCCCCCCCTCCTCTGAGGTCACCTAGTTTAGATGTCTTTTATTATTAGTTAATTATTAGAAAGCGCAAAAGACTGGGCAATGAAAAGTTTGCAAGAAAATCACCAATCTTAGAGAGCACCAAGGGTCCTATAGTCCTCCTCCTCCTCAAACCCCCGCTCCAGCATTGATGAGATCACCTAGTTGGGTAATAAAAGGTCTGGAAGAAATCCGCTAAACTCAAGAGAGCACCAAGGATCCCACAGTTCAACCCTGAGCTACAAAAATTCTCTTCTGTCAGAGAGAGGGGCTTTGCTAAAACTCACATCCTCTCTAAGCAAAATGTTGTTTGTGGCTCTTTGGTTTCTCCTCAAGAGCATCTTCCCCTCTTTTTCTTTAATTTGTGGCAATCTTGTTTCTGGGTTTGCTTTCTGGGAACTCCTCTCCTGCCCTTTTTTCCCCCTGCAAAATCCTTCCCCAGGTAGGGGTGGGGTTCAGAAAAAATAAGGCTGGTTGGGACTGCATGGTCCTCCCTTCTTAAGACAGCCCAAAGGAGAGCATTGGTCCACTTTCCTTCCCCTTTCACCTATTTCTCTTGAGAAGATACTTTGTCCTACTTGGGCGGTTTTAAGAGAGAGCTCACTCTGTGCTGGTTGTCTTCATGGTCTCCTTTTTCTCTTTGCTAGGTCTGACTTTTTCCCTTTGAGATCTGGCCACTATTTTCCCTAGTTGCAGAGGGGAAGGTGTCTATGTAACAGCGTCTGGTGATAACACAGTCCAGTGTTGGTGAACCTTTTCGGCACTGAATGCTGAAACGGGAGCAGATGTGCGCGCACACAGGGGAGTGCCTGAAACGGAAGAGCAGTTCCCTGGCGCGCATGAGTGGGCCAGGAAGCTGACCTTCTGGTTTCCAACGTGCGCATTCGCATCAGTCACCTGGTCTTCTGGTTTCTGGCACGCATGCATGTGCAAAGACCAGCTGGCCGGTGCGCATGCCAGAAACCGGAAGCTCAGCTCCCCAGTGCGCACATGCGTGCCAGGGAGCTACTCTTCCGGTTTCTGGTGCTGCCATGCAGAACCTAGAAGAGCTGGCATGGACGTAGTCTCATGTATTTTTCCCCCTTTTTCTCCCTGTTGCAATGGCACTGCATACCTCCTTTTCCTCCTCAGCTCCATGCAGCTCCTGATGACTCGGGCTGTGAGGTCATCCAGTGAGACCAGGGTGGTTCTATCGCTGTGGTGGTGTTTGACAAATGTGCTGGTAAGAATTTACTCTTTGGAATGGGGTGAAGGTAACGGAGGCTAGAATGCTGCCCTTTCGGTTGCTGTTACGTTTGTTGTGGACAGGTTCTGTTGGATTGCAGCAGTCTACTTGAAATAGGATCAGAAATTGTGAAATGCAATGGTATGTTTTCATTGTATTTTTTTGTTTTAGTTGGCCTTGTAAATTGATTTAACAAAAGGGGACTGTTTTATAAAACTTGGGTTGGGCAATGTAAATTGTGTTGTATAGCATTAGACCCATTTATAGCTTTGTCTTGATGTGAAAATGAGATCTCTGAGTTGCCTTTAAAAATACGTGGCAATAAGAGAGCTTAGCATATCTGGTGAGAGATGCTACAGTTTCATTCTCAGCAATTTTCTTTTTTTAGAAAAACCCATTCCTTTACAACATTGTTATTTTCTTGTGGATGGATGCATGTTATCTGACTCAGATTATAGGGTTACTAGACTTTTTTCCAACTCATTAAGATCACATAAAACTCTCATGAGGATAGTCATTTAGTGACTAGGAATTAGATTAGAAAGATTATTGAAAGAATACTTCCTCCTCCTTTGATCTCTGAACCAAAATTATTCCGCATTATTTCTTATATTGCTGCTTACTATCTATCTATCTATCTATCTATCTATCTATCTATCTATCTATCTATCTATCTATCTATCTATCTATCTACACACACACACACACACACACACACACACACACCATATTATGAGGGGATGAACTCCCCCACTATTTTGCCTTGTAGATGGGGCACACACAAATTATATCTTGAATTTTAATGCAGGGGATGCTTAGGAATTTAAAAACTGGTTTTGTTTTGCAAGACTTGAAAACTTGAGCACAGGAATAATTTTAAATTACCAACAATATTATTTGTATTAAGTTCTACTTAGTATAGAAATGATAGAAATAGGGACCTGTGTTATTTTTGTTTTTCCTCATTTTTGGTGCACAGCATATAAGGTGGGATAATAAAATATTGATAGTGCCCTTGTTTATATCAGTCTATGTATTTGCTTTATAATTAATCAAGAAAAAAGACTCTACATGTTCTCTTTCCAGTGTCACTATTCTCTGAATGAGCATTGATCTATTGTGAAGTCTAAAACATTCTGTGTTAAAGATACTTTCCCAAACTATGATATATGTATATTTATTTTATAATGTATAGGCTGCCTAATTCTTCGGACAATGCAAAATATTTAGTTTCTGGCCTTAAGCACTAAACTGCTGCCGGTCCCGGATTTCATTTTATTTCTTATCAAAGCTTGAAGAAACAAATATATGATTGAGTAAATGGTGGGGGTGAGCCACATTTTTACAGTCTGTGTTTAATGTGAAATGCTCAGTTTTTCTTCCTTCAATATTTAATATTTCAAAAAGATAGTGTTACAAACTGCCACCATATGGAACAGCAGTTATGTTTATCTTTCAGATCTTTAATTTCTGACTCTTTCTTTTCGCATAGACTCAGACAACATTTTTCTTTGAATTTCTTTTAGATCAGTAATATTTAAGAAGGCAGAGTTGGGTATACTGTTTACTAAATGGCCTTGCCAAACAAAAACTTCTGTTGAAAGTGCTCTATGTGGCCAGGTCCGGTTGGATTTGGGAGGATTATTTACTTTACAAGTTCTCATTACATGTCAACTTACATAGTAGGTGCAGATTAGCCATATATCTCATAGCAGTCATTACAGTTACTGCTTGTACCAAAGAAGCATTGACCATGTCAAGATAGCCACTGTAAATAAAACGTACTATTCCTGCAGATAAATTGAGATTCACTAAGGCATTCTTGCTGTGTCATCATACTGAATACATTTAATTAATAGTAAAGCCGATAGTTTAAGTGTGTTCACTGTTTCTTTAATACCCATCTTCTGTGGTATCTTTTTTCTAGCAAAATTCCTCGGGGGTTCCATGAAGATGGTTGTTCCTGGGAGCACCACTGTAATTCAGCCGGACCACAACCTTGGAACGGAATTGAGCCGAAGCTCAGCAGAAAACTCAGTGATGGGTCCTGATGCACAGTCAATGGCTGATCAGGTGGGCCCTGAGCTGGAAGAAGTGAGGAAATTGCAAGAGCTTGTGAGGCGGCTTGAGCTCCAGAACCAGCAGCTGAGAACTAGAAGCCTGCGAAGTGTGCCGGAGGCCAAAATGCTGAGCCAAGCTGATGCTGGAGTGGATAATTGCAATTCCAGGTTCAACGGCATGGAAATGAATAATAGCATCAACGTACTAATGGATAAGCAGGAATTGCAAATCGTGGCGGACCTGCATTCAGCCCTGAGTAAAATAAGGTCAGAAGCAGAGGAAAGCGGCGAGTTCTTTAAAAAGGATGCGGAGGAGACCATAATACAGCACTGTTGTGAAAACAGTTCTGACCAAGAGCCCTCCGGTGCAAAGTTTGTGAGCGGTACCCAGACACAGAACAGCGATGCTAACACAAACGACGTCTCTCGTTGGGACTGCAACCCCACAGTGTTGCTAGAAGATTTCGCCGCAGGGGTTGAGTCAGTGTTGCAAATGAAGGAAGCAAACACAAACGCGGAAGAACTCTTGGATGAAACAGCTCTGGATGAAGTGGAATTACTGGAGTTAGAGAATGGCAGCGATGAAGAGGACAGCTGGTATGTATTATATGAGATTACATATTGTAGCTCTAAAAGATTCATACTAAGAGGGAATAAGGCTATAATCATATTTTCCAGAGCATATTATTATTCTGTTTCTCTTCAGTCCACTGGCCCTCAAAAACATCAGTGAGCACAGCAGAGTGACAGGAAAATGAACAGTGTGAAAGAAAGGGGATTAATTTGTAAAAAAAACAACCTATGGTCTAAAATGTTTAAGAGAAACAGAAAGGAAAACAGGTATGGGAAACCAGGAACCCTATATTTCTATTTAGAGTGCCACTTTTCTCATAAGAGATTGCCAAATGGAGTGAAGACTATTGCCAAATATAATTCCTTAAAGTATTTCTATTAGTATTACAGGTATTTGCATGATAGTTGATCTGTACACATAGCAAAATGTAAGATGTAAGGTCACCTTAAGCAACAATTCCTTAAGTAACCATTCCTTATTATAGCTCATTATTGAAAAAATAATTGGATTAGATGAGAGGATTGGATTATTGGGTTGTTTTTTTTCCTGGACAGTGGAAGATGCTTGCTAGAAGTAGGAAGGAGGCTATATTTGAAAAAGGAGCTGAGGATTTTTTAAAAAATGATTTTTTAAAAAGAATGAATAAGTTCTGCTAGGGGGATTCAAAGTTATAATTAACTCATATGAGATCCTTCAGAGGATAAGTTGCTAGGACTATTTTTGTTAAGATTGCAAATATTTACCTAAGCAGTGTATCTTGAAAAAAATTGAAGATACATTACATGTCTTACAATCATTGACCAATTATTGTTTTCCACAAATATTAAAATGTTTCTCCTGCCATTGATCACTATTTCCTTAGCAAAAAAATTATGTACAGGTGATCCTCGACTCACATCAGTTCATTTAGTGACCGTTCAAAGTTACAACAGCATTGAAAGAAAGTGACTTACGATCAGTTTTGCACACTTAGGACCATTGCAGCATCCCCATGGTCAGGTGATTAAAATCCAGACGCTTGTCAACTGATTCATATTTTGGATATAGCGTCCTGGGATCACGTGATCCCCTTTTGTAATCTTCTGACATATTACTAACATAACAACTGCAGTGATTGACTTAACAACTGTGGCAAGCAAAGTCATAAAATTGGGGCAAAACTCACTTAACAAATATCTCATTTAACAACAGAAATTTTGGGCTCCATTGTGGTTGTAAGTCGAGGACTACCTGTTTGTTAGAAAATGAAGCAGACTTACGAGAAAGTACAGCAGGATAGATAATTTCATTATCGGATGAATGACGAAATTGGGATCCATCTTAAAAATGGAAGTAATTTTGTCTGAGCCCCAAATAGTTAAAGAAGGGGAAGACTTGTTATATTACTTTCTTTGCTGTAATATTTGACATTTATTGATAAAATACTAAGGGAAGCATAGAGATACCGAAATAGTTGCTCCAATCAAGCTGTCAAGTTAAAACTTTTTATCTTCCCACTTAAGGCTGTATGTTTCTCCAAGAAAACCACCGACAGATAAAAAGGAATCTCCCCTGAAGTGGTGTAGGCAGGTGTTGGATCACCCTAGTCCTGAGACCGAGGCAGCTTGCCGTACCCTCATCAGCCGACTCGACCAAGGTAGGCCTACGTTTTGTCTTGAAAGAAGCCTTAAACGATCACCAAGGAAGCTAGTAAGATTGATTTGTTACTATTGCACTTTTAAAGTACTCAGCATATTGGAGATGATGGAGAAGACTCGAGAAAAATGAATTGGATCGTAAGATCAGTCATAACCCCTTGAAATCAGGGCCTTTTTTGCATTCACTTGATACAGATCAAGCCCAGCCTAGTGCTTAAGCGAGATATCACTGAGCTAATCACAATCATGTTATTAGACTTATATTCTGCTTATATTTTTTACGATTCAAGTTAGCCTATATCCATGATGGCAAACCTATTGCACGTGTGTCCGAAGTGGCACATGAAGCCATGTCACCTGGCACACGTGGCGTCGCCCGTTCCTCTTCCAGGTTTCTGGAGCGCATGCGATGATCCTCTGGCCTTTTTGCATGCGGCAGTGCCAGAAACTAGAAGCGCTGTTCTTCTGTTTTCCTGTGTGAGCATGTGCGCTGGCCAGCTGATTGTCGCAAGTGCGCTAGAAACCTGGAAAAGTAGCTGGCTGAAACCGGAAGTTTAGTAGCTGAAACCGGAAGTTCATTTTTGGGCGCGCTCATACACCCTGGGCTGCTCATGCACCCTGGGCTGCGGCCCAGGCACATCCGTGTACTCCCGTTTTGGCACTCGATATCTCTAAGATTGTCCAGCTGGGAAACTTACACCTGAATGTACATCCACATTCCAGGATAAGAGATGGCAAGCTATGCATTTCTTCATTGGAGAAAAATGCCATAAGATATCTTCTCATCTAGCCTGTTATTTGGGAAGCTGTAGAGAAGAACCACAGCTCATCTTTCAGAGTTCCCTTTAGCACTTCAAACCGACTCAAGTATGTCCAAGGTGAACATTGTAAAATTCACACCACAGCATATATTAGTCGGACACCTACGAGTCCCGGATGCTAAGACAGGATAGCCCATGGAGAACTAAGGATTGTCTTCATTTGTTTTAATTCCAGAGATTAATCTGTCAGCCATAATTGGAAATAGAATTTATTCGTTTGTATCATGACTCGGGGTGAGTGTGTCTGGCATGTAATGCATGCAGAAGTGGTTTGACATCCTCTCTTTCTTTCTCTCTCTCTCCTCATCTGAGTTTCTGTGTTTAATGTGGTAACAATTTGTGGCTTTTTTTGTATCTTCCTTTAGCCAGTAGGTGGAAATCCCTGTATTGCAGTCCATTGGCGTCTCCAGGTGTGAATAACTTGAATGCAGACACAGGGTCCTGTAGCAATGCACTAAACTCTCCTGGGCACTACAAATCAACTAACAAACCACTACTAACTTGCGGTAGCTCAGGTATGGCATGGCATCTGGGATACCTTTTAGAGGAATGGAGGTGGGAAATGCATGCCGAGGGAGGACAAGATACGGCCGGTTTGCTTTGTTCAGTTTAACTTGATCTAAGGCAGGGGTGTCAAACTCAATTTCATTGAGGGCCACATCAGGGCTGTAGGTGACCTTGTGGGGGCCGGCCGGGCATGGCCGACTGGGTGGGTGTGACCACCTGGGTGGGCGTGGCCAGCTTGGCGCCACTGGGTGAGCGTGGCCAGCTTGATGCCACTCCCCAAACTGCTGGCATGCTTCCTCTTCTCATTGGGTAGACTGGACTGAAGCATTGTGGGCTGGCCCCTTACACTTTCCAGGACGGCCCCACAGGCCGGATCCGACCCCATCGCATGCCGGATCAGGCCCACGGGCCTTGAGTTTGACATTCCTGATCTAAGGGCTTCTTCAATCTAATGCTTCCAGAAATCATCTTATTTAAATCGTCTTGCTTCTTTGTGCTAATTTGGTTTCCCCCCAACCCTCCAAAAGGTCTATATTATTTTTGTGATCAAGGACCATTTTCTGGCCCATCTCCTTCAGTCCCAGGACATTTGATTATCCCTTAGGAAAATGGAGAATCCTCTTGAGCATGGCATTCTTGTGTTGCTTTATGTGTGTGAAAATGTTTTAACTTGCATGCATATATCCTCTCCCACGGTTGGTGAGAATTAGCTTAATACAGGTAGTTCTCGACTTACGACCTCAATTGAGCCCATTTTTGTTGTTAAACGAAACTTTTGTTCTGTTTTTGCTCCATTTTACGACCTTTCTTGCCCCAGTTGCCAAGTGAATCACTGCAGTTGTTACGTTAGTAATACAGTTGTTAAGTGAATCAGGTTGTCCCATTGATGTGGCTTGTCAGTAGGTTGCAAAAGGGGATCACGCGACCCCAGAATACTGCAACCGTCATAAATACGAGTCATAAATCAAACGTCTGGATTTTGATCACTTGAACATGGGGATGTGGCAATGGTCGTAAGCCTGAAAAATGTCCGTAAGTCACTTTTTTCAGTGCCGTTGTAACTTTGAACGGTCACTAAATGAACTGTTGTAAGTCGAGGACTACCTGTAGTCCTAAGTCTATAATAAATAGACCTACACATTTCTTGTTTGCTTTCCCTGAAGTTTTTGAAAAGTTGGAATGACCAGTTTGCCTTGAAGATGAAACGGCTTGCAAAACTCACCTAGTTCATGTTGCTGTACAAGGAGTGGATTTGCATTTAGAACCAGCGTTTAAAAGCCAGTCGTTTATTGCATGCTTGATTTTTTTAAAATAAGGACAAACGAAATACCATTAGACCATTTTCTAAGTATTTCTTGGATATTTGGGGTGGAGAAGAGAAAACCTAGTAACAGAAGTGGTATTCAGCCGATTCAGACTGATTCACCCGAATCAGTAGCGCAAATGCTATCTCTATGCAAGTGATGGGTAACCTTTATGCCATCATGTGCCAGGAGGTGGGGGGTGGCAGAGAGGGTCACATGTGCATGTGCCCACACCCATAATTTGATGCACCCTGCCCCCCCCCATGTGCGTTTGACCCCCCCTCCCCCCCTGCTCCTGGCATGCGATGGCCTGGTAGGCCTGTTTTTCCCTCTCACCTGGCTCCAGAGCCTATGAGTCTGAGGAGGGCAAAAATGGCCTACTCCCCACCCCCCCGGCCCTCCAGAGGCCAGAAACTGCCTGTTTGTCAACTTTCGGTTGGATAGGAAGTGACATTTTTTTACTTTCCCCAACCTCCAGAGACTCCTAGAGAGGTCCTTGGGAGGCAGGAGACAGCCTGTTTCCCTACTTCTAGTGGGCCCAGAATGCCTGAAAATCAACTGGTTGGCGTGCGCATGTGCGCTGGAGCTGAGCTCGCGTGCCCACTGATATGGCTATGCGTGCCACCTATGGCACACATGCCATAGGTTCACCATCACAGCTCTATGCTATCCTATTCAGGCACGTTTTTGAGGCTGGGGGCATGCGCGGAAGGCGTGCATGCCAGCAAAGCGCATGTGTGGAAAGCTGAGTGCATGTGTGGATGAGGCGCGTGCTAGCGAAGCAAACACATGCACCTACATTTGCGAACCGGTAGGGAAAGTAAATGAAGTAACCCCTGTCTATGAAGACTAAATTACTGACATCTTATATTCTAATAAAAGACAATACTGAATCGCCTTTGTGAAGTGGAGGCTATAAGACTAACTTGTACTTGATTATTTTTGTCTTTTATTACTGGAATTTCTAGTAATCCTTTCCTTTTTCCTTTCAGTCACAGAAACTGTACCATGTTTATCTGATTTGCTGCCAGTTCAGTGTTTTACTTCCCTAAAGACAGCTCAAATAGCAATACAGAAATTACATTCAAAATGTTTTTTTTAAATTTAAACCGATTCTTTGGGAATTATGTAACAAATAATCCATTCAGAGCAACAAGTGAACCTGAAAATACAATTTTTTCATATTTAGTGCATCAATGAACTACGATATAGTATCCTCAAACTGCAACTAATGAGGGAAGGCTACATGTAGTGACTGCCTACATACCACGCAGCTTTTAATTGGTACTCTCACTTGCTCTGCAGGTCTGAAATTTGGCATCTCTTTGCAGACCTTTATCATGATTTTGACCTCAGTCATGTGAAAATTCATTTTTTGCTGAACTGGAAATTCTCCTTCCACTTGATGGAGCCACCAATGAAATTAATCAATTAGGGGACAGGGCGGAAAAGAATCCTTACAGACCTTGCTCTCAAATCCTATATTTTGCTTTCTTTCTCCTGCCAACTAAATCGGTGCATTTTCTGATGCTGTATCAAACTCGATTTCATTGAGGGCCGCATCAAAGTTGTGTTTGACCTCCGGGGAGGGGAGTGCTGGGGTGTGTGGCCAGGGTGGGCGGGGCCAGCTTGACGTGACTTGTGTCGAGTGCCTGCGGTGGTCCGAGTGTTCTGCCAGCAAAAACAGGCTCCCAATCTCCGTTTTCGGCTGGGACGGCCTCCTGCAATCCTCTGCCAGCAAAAATGGAGCGTGTGGCTTTCCCGAGCTTCGTTTTCACTGGCAGAGGGTTGCAGGAGGCCGTCCCAGCCGAAAACAGATTGGGGGCCTGTTTTCGCTGCCAGAGGTTCCACTGGCTGTCCCTTTGCTGTTTCCAGGGTGGCCCCGTGGGCCAGATCTACGTAGCCCACGGGCCTTGAGTTTGACACCCCTGCTGTATAGCAATGCAATAGTGGTGAATATCTGTATAACAATATATAGCAAAGATAATTTAATATGCTGTATTGGGGAATCCTGGGAGCTGAAGCCCACAAGTCTTAACGTTGCCAAGGTTGAGAAATTTTTCTGTACAGAGTTTTATCCAAACAGGTTGGTTTTCTAGTTTGCTTCTGTTATTTATACCATTAGCAGTTGTACATATGACCAGTAAATTAATTTTAGCGATTGGACAGGAATAACTGTAGATAGACTGGGGCTGCAGCGTGGCAGCTTTAAGTCTTTGCTCTTGATTAGCTTCTGGATCATTACCTTTCCACATGGTGGTTTGTTTTGGAAGGTAAGCTCCCATTGAAAGGAACAAGAATTTTATTTCTCCAATGAATATTAAGTGCACAGGAGGAAAAAAACCGATGATTTAAAAAAAATCAAAATTTTTAAATTTAAATCAGATTTTTTTTATCTTTAACAAATTTATTTTAATAAAATGCGGTTGGGAGTAAAAATCTATGTAAAGATAGCTTCCTATTTAAGATACATTAATAATTTAGTTTATTCAGCATGAAACAGAGCTTAGTTATTTAGCATGAGGCTGTATATTCTGCAACATTGGGACTGTCAGTGAGTCAACAGCAGGTCAGAGGAGGAGCCACTGTGGGACAGAGATGGCAGTTGCTCTTTAAAAACTATGATTTAAATCAAGTCGATTTAAATCAAGCCTTTTTTCTAGTGATTTAAATCATGATTTAAATCGACTTGATTTAAATCAAATCCACCCTGTAAGCGCAGAGCCCTCACTTTAGATTCGAATGGCAGTAAGGTCTGTTTTAATTTCCGTACCTGAGTTTTGACCTGCTCCCCTTGTTCCCTGTGAATTTACTTTTGAAAGCCATCCAAACTGTTGCTAATTCTGAGAATGGTAATCTCTCTTGTTTGATCCTACACTGCTTTTTGTAATTTTAATTGCTTTCTGAGTAACAAACATGACAGTGCTGCTTGGAAGGGAACTAAGATTGCTGTTAGTCACAAATGCTTATCTTGCTTAAACACACACGAATCTTGCCATATAATTAGCTTAGTTTCTTGTTTAATGACTAAGTGACTGCTTCTTTGAACGTGTCCAGGACTTTGTAAATAAGTAGCCTGCTTGTCTAACAATAAGAATCTGCTCTGGCCTGTCAAACAATACCCCCCCCCCACTTTATATCAAAATGACCTATAAAGTACATTGAGGGGAAGGCTAGAAACAATCAATTGTGAACTAGTAACAAGTTTACAGTACAATTTGGTGGCCAAAATATCTGGTTCTCTTGTCTTGCCTATTTTTTTTCTTAAAATAACCTCACTTTTCTTTGAAGTATTCAAACCAAAAACAATACGTTTTGCAGCAGGCTTGGGTATTATCTTAAATTCACATTCTGAATTTGAAAAGATTAATTTTCAAAAATCCTCATCCAGCTGCAGAAGAAATTGGAGAGTCATCTTGATATAATCTAAGAAGCTCCTGAAACGTGAAGAACTGATGATCCGGCAAAGCCAATGCATGTTAATATTGGCATGCGTGCTCTTCTTTAGTAGAGGATGATGACTCCTATCTTCAGCCACACAGTGTTAGGGAAGCCCTTCACTCATGGTATAAAAACTAAAACTACTTTGTAGCTAATAAAGTACGTTGACTTTGCATTCACAAACACTTCCTTCTTAGTTTTGTATTTCTGGTGCTATAGGAAATGATGTAATTATGTTTGACCTAATTTTGATGGCTCTCAGTGGCTCAATCCAAACTATTTTACAGGCCATAATCCTTTTATTTCCTTGCACGTCATAGGAACAGAGTTGCCAAAGATTTGTAGGAGGCAGCTTGGAGTAATGCCCATTCATCTGGGACATTAGGATAGGAAAGATTAACTGAAATGATGATTTTAGTAACAGAATTCTACGGTTATCATATATGGCAATATAACTTTCCTCCATGTTGAATATTGAAAGAACTCTCTCACTTTGAAATCATTGCTGGTCAATAAATTTGTTTACCTTGTAATGGTATTTGAGTACAAAACTTGGGGGGGGGGGAATGTGTGTACTACTACAGTGCTTGTACAATTGTGTATATTAAAATTGTATCTGTAGCTGCCTCACTCTCACCTTCCTTTTCCTTCTCTCCCACCTCTTTCTAAGGTTACTTGAACATGCATTCAGCTTTGAGCTCTCAGTCTTCTGTCGATAGCGAACTCAGTACCTCAGACGACTCGATTTCAATGGGCTACAAACTGCAGGACCTGACTGACGTGCAAGTTATGGCCCGCCTACAGGAAGAAAGTAGGTGAAAGCAATTTACAGTATTTCTGTCTCCACATCACCTTTTTACAGGATGATTTTTTTAAAGAAAGGGCCGTGGTGGCTCAGGCTGTAAGATAGCCTGTTATTAAAACACAGCAGCCTGCAATTACTGCAGGCTCGAATCCCACCAGGCCCAAGGTTGACTCAGCCTTCCATCCTTTATAAGGTAGGTAAAATGAGGACCCAGATTGTTGGGGGGGGCAATAAGTTGACTTTGTAAATATACAAATAGAATGAGACTATTGTCTTATACACTGTAAGCCGCCCTGAGTCTTCGGAGAAGGGCGGGATATCAATGTAAATAAAAATTAAAAAATTTAAAAAAAGAAACAAATAATGCAAAATATTATTTTCCCACTTACTGAATTTTCTCTCATTCTAACAGCCCAAGAGAACAAACAGATAGTTTCTTAGGTGGGCAATTGGGTGCCCCTGCTAGTAAATTAGGTAAAGGTTCCCCTGGCACATACGTGCTAGTCGTTCCCGACTCTAGGGGGCTGTGCTCATCTCCGTTTCAAAGCCGAAGAGTCAGCGCTGTCTGAAGACGTCTCTGTGGTCATGTGGCCAGCATGACTCAATGCCAAAGGCGCACGGAACGCTGTTACCTTCCCACTAAAAGTGGTCCCTATTTTTCTACTGGCATTTTTTACGTGCTTTCGAACTGCTAGGTTGGCAGAAGCTGGGACAAGTAACGGGAGCTCACCCTGTTACGCGGCACTAGGGATTCGAACCGCTGAACTACTGACCTTTCGATCAACAAGATCAGTGTCTTACCCACTGAGCCAACGTGTCCCTCAAATAAATTAGATTTCCCCATTTAATGATACGAAGAAACATGTCTGTTGCTGCTTTGGCTATATCTGTCTAGAAGCTGCTGCTCTTGAACTCATTGCAGCTGCTTCTGAAGTACATGCGTGTTCCAGCATAGCTTAACTATTATCTTTGGAGAATATAGCAATAGCACTTATATACCACTTCACAGTGCATTACAGCCCTCTCTGAGCAGTTTACAGAGTCAGCATATTGCCCCCAACAATCTGGAGAAGAAAAGAAATCATTTTCTTCTCCAGAGTGATAAAGAAAGAAAGAAAAAGTCTTGCTTTTAGAGCAGGTTACGTTAGATTATGGATCGTTTAGCTTTGGAATTGTACCTTTGTGAAAAAACTACAGCATCCTACAGTTTCTGGTAAACTAAGGTCATTTATAGCTCGGTATATTGCATCAAACATTTGGTTTCTTACTGATAAAATGTGTGTAAAATGAAAAAGTCATAGAATGAAAAAGTTGATTCACTGGTGTTTTCCTAAACGTCTGAGGGAGGCCCTGTGGATTTTACAATATGCTGTCACTATCAAAACACTCTGGATTGTTACTCTGCCCCAAAATGCAGATACTGGTTACGAGTGCTGAAATACACATAAACTACTTGTTCTGCAATTAACTGTCGTCTCCAGAGATGCTAAAACTAGATTGCAACCCTCATTTTGGCGCCTTTAAAATGATTGAGGCTGCAAGCAGAAAATGCTGCCGTTGCTTCGCGTGGGTTTCATTACCTTGGGTACACGTCTGATGTGGTTGCTTTCATGTTTGCTTTGCTAGCCCTTTCGTGGGTGGGAAATATTAAAATGTCATCCCAGGTATGCTAAAAACAGCTTGATCAAGAAGTAACTATGTCTTCTTGAAGACAAATTAAATCTAATTTTAATTGTTGTAATTTGGTAAAAGTTCTTTTCCTTTTCATAGGAGAGTTCAATCCGTTTATGTTCATTGACAATAATTTTATTTCTTCATCGTTTTACATATAAATGGGTCTTGTCATTCTAGTTGATATAATTTCTCGCTGTTGCTTTGCCCTTGCTCCTTCTCGTTCTGCTTTCTTTTTTCTCGGTTTCACTTTCTTGTTGTTGTCTATTTTCCCCTCCTATTTTATTATCTAGCTCCTCTCTTCTTCCTCGTTCCTCATATGAACTGAAGTGATGCTCATAGAATCCATGTGCTTTTATCTATGAAATCCAGTCTGTATCTTGTTTCATTCCAGGTGACTAATATTCCTTCAAGTATCAGCCATCTGAAATTTACACTGTAGTTGTCTTGTCAGAAATTGGTATTGCTAGAAGTAACCATGTCTTCTATTGGCCGTGGCCTTACTTCAGGTCTTCGCCAGGATTGTGCCTCCAGCTCGGCCTCCGTTTCCCGCCGCAGTTCCAGTGCCTCCCTACACTCCTTGCGCAGGGGCACCTACAGTGACCAAGATTTTGACACATACAGTTTGGAAGATGAGGACGATGACTGCTCTTTCTCCTATCACAGCAGCCACAGATACTCTCCATCCCCACTCAGCTCGCCGCGGTGTCAGTCTCCGTCCACAAACGCAGATTATGGGAGGGCCACAAACACCCGAATTCGGCCCCCGCGGAGGACGGTGCAGAGCCCGATGCAAGATAGGCTGAAGTATTCTTCGAACGAAGGTAGCGTGCTCCCGTTTCCGAATCTCGCCCGGGTTTTTTTAAACCAGTAGGTAGATAGCAGCAGTTGGGATTTTGTTTTTCAATTCTTGCTATGTTATCCTTCACAGAGGAACTGCGTCACAGTATGCCGAACCTGGCTAGGACCGGTCTGCGATCTTTGGAGTCAGTAAGAAATAGCCGGAGCTTGGACTCAGATTTACAGATTCCCAGTAGTCGGCTCTCTAGAATCCACCAGGAATCCGTCAGTAAGTTGGCTTCTTCCTTTCGGAGTCTTCCATGACATTTCAGTTGGTGTGATGACCAGCGTAGGAAAGATAGCATGTTGTTTGAGAGATCTTAGTCTGCCACAAGTTTTAATGGGGCTGCGCATTTCCTGAAGTGATGGTTTTAAGTCTGGAAGTTATTTGGGAACCTTCTTTGTTTTTAGTTCAATTTCAATTCAGAATAAAGCTGGAAGAGACCTTAGAGGTCTTCTAGTCCAACCCCCTGCTCAAGCAAGAGACCCTACCATTTCAGGCGAGTGGCTGACACATTAAATGCAACTTAATTGGCACATTTATTGGCACATTAAGTACAATACCATGTTTCCCCAAAAATATAAGACGCTGTCTTATAGTTTTTGAACCCCTAAATAAGCGCTTGGCCTTATTAGAATTAGGGTCTTCACAGGAACTAGACAGGGATGCCCACTATCGCCGTTACTGTTTGTCCCATCTCTGGAAGTACTTACTAGAATCATCCGAAAGATGAACAAATAAAAGGTCTGGAAATAAAAGGTCTGGAATTTTGGATACGCTCCCCAAATTCTCCCTCATTTTATAATTATTAATACTGTCTCTGTTTTCCCCTCCCTTCTGCTTTAAGGTCTGACTCCGAATAAGCTCCGCTATTCCTCCGGTGCTGGGCAGTCCCCCCTGACAGTCCGTCAGCCTGTGAAAGCAGGCCCCTGTGCTAACAGTCTCCTAACCCCACGGCAGCCAGTAAGAGCTGCTGGGTATGCTAGTCCGGCTGGCCGAGTCCGAAAGCTACAGTCTTCCACGCTGAACCCAGGCACTTCGAGTAGCAGCAGTTCAGCGTACCGGAGCAACAGCGTGGCTACAGGAGCGAAAAGCTCTCTTCCTAAAAATAAAGCATCGGTGGCAGGAGCATCCACTCTGAAGAGCAAGTTGAGCCAGCCAGCCAAGAGGTGAGAGACCTAAAAGCTCGTACAGAGGGTGTACAGGTAGTCCTTGACTTACAACAGTTCCTTTAGTGACGGTTTGCAACGGCACTGGAAAAAGTTGACTCCTGGCCATTTTTCACCCTTTCGACCATTGCAGCATCTCCATGGTCATGTGATCAAAATTCAGGCGCTTGGCAATTGGTTTGTATTTATGACAGTTGCGGTGTCCCAGGGTGATGCGATCAGTTTTTGTGACCTGATGAGCAAACTTGTTGGGGAAGCCAGATTCACTTCACAGCTTAACAGTTGTAATGATTCACTTAACAGCTGTGGCAAGAAAAGTCATCCAATGGGGCAAAACTCAACAGATGTCTCACTTAGCAACAGAAACGTTGAGCTCAAGTTGTGGTCGTAAGTCAAGGACTACCTGTATTTGGATTGCAGTCTAAATGCCTGACTTCGCCAACAGCATTGATCTCAAGTGCCTTTTCCGGCTCCCAGATTGCTAAGAAACGGAGCCAACCAAGCAAGTCAGAGAAAGACACCAGCTGAAAGCTGGAAAGATTTCCCTTAATTGTAAAAGGATCCCCCCACTTCCTCTTTCCCAGTTTCAGACTGGGAGGAGAGCACAGGGTTGCCCCTGTGATGCATTTCGGAGGAGCAGTTGAGAGTAACAATCAACTTGACTTGCATCTATAAAACTGTAGGATTGCTCCTTTAAAAACTTTACACCCTCCCTAGTTTTAGTCTGCAGCGATCTAACAGACTGCGAGCCAAACCAAATAGCAGAAGATACTTGCTTATTAGATAAATATTTTTTTGTTAAGACTAGTAACAGATAATAAGTTAAGTCTCCTGTCACCTGAGTACTGTTTATTAAAGCATTGTGTAAATAAAATGTCGGTCTGTGTACATCCCAACAGATATCCAAAGGCCAACATACCTGTGGATGACTCTTGGAAAGATGGATGTTACTGAACCAAACCAAAAAAAAGGAGAATAATGAACAATGACTTGCTTGTTGGGTTATGTAACTGGACAACAGCCCAGCTGGCTGGGCAGGAGGACATGCTTCAGGCCTCCATTTCCTCCATGCTTGACAAACTGGAATGATGAATTTGGGACATTTGCTTTTGCTTTTGTCTTGACAATGGACCTTGATGGCTGTTTTTTGTTTGGTTTTGTTTTGTTCCTGCTATTCTCGTCTTACTGCTGACCCTCGATTACGGTAGTTCTTGTGCCTGAAGGTACAGGTGTGGCCCGAGGCACACATTTGAAGATTCGTTCATGGTACACAGCGAGGAAGGAGAAGAGCACGGAATGGCGCTCCTGCGGCAATGAGACATTTTTGAGTCTGTGGGGTGGGTTGTTTTTTTCTTCCTCTTTGCAAAAGGCAGCTAGATAAGGTAAACATAATTAGAAATGACTGTTTCTTATGTAACTTGGTGTAACTTAAAACTTTTTTAGGAAAATTCAGAGGGTTTGTTTTTTTTTACTTGCCCTGAACAGGTATCTTCACTACTTTTATTATTACAGAACTTGAAAAGGTTTTTTTTACAGAAAAAAAAAACAATAGCTATAGCGTGCATCATCTGTCACAGGAGAATGTCTTAAAAGCTTGGTATCCCCGTTGTCTCCAAGACTTGTTTATGTGCTGTTGCCTGCAGGCTGATAATGTGAGGTCTTATGTACCCATTTGCTCTCTTCCTTTTTATCTTTTAGCTAGGCACATTTTCGTGTGGCTCGTAGCAACACCTTTGCCGGCTAAAAAAAAAAAAAATGCACTTGGAAGTGTTTTGATCGTCACTTAATTCCTTGATACTAAAATCTACCTTTCTGCTTTTGTACAAGTCTTTTCTACTGTCCAGGGGAGTTGGTTTTTTTTTTGGTGATGGGGGGCCGGGGGGGGGGGGGAGGCAGGGAGGTTTGTTTTTGGATGAAGGAATTTGTTTTTTTAAATGAAATCTGTGGCGTTTCTTGGAGTTTGCCAAATGCAAGAATACAATCATACCTGGGAATGCAAACTGGCCCGTCTGCCAACCCTACTTCTTGCCACCAATGTGACTTGATATTGTAGTTAATAAATGTGAAGGGGGCTAGTGCTACCTTGTCTTTAGTAGCAAAATTTGCATCCTGCTGGCTTTCTTTACGTAAGACAGAAACACGGATAGTCCTCGACTTAACAACGGTTCACTTAGTGACTGTTCACAGTTAACGGTGGCACTGAAAAAAGTGATGGATGACCATTTGTCACACTTAAAAACTGTTGCAGCATCTCCATGGTCACATAATCAAAATTCAGACATTCGGCAATTGACTCATATTTATGACGGTTGCGGTCACCTTTTGTGACCTTCTGACAAGCAAAGTTTCAATGGCGAAGCCAGATTCATTTAACAACCATGTTGTTAACAACTGCAGTGATTCACTTCACAAATGTGAATCATTTTGTTTGTGTAACAAATCACTTTGTGTAACAAAGTCGTAAAAACTCACGTAACAAATGCCTCACTTAGCAATAGAAATTTTGGGCTCAGTTAAGGTCATAAGTCAAGGACGACCTGTAGTAGACACCAGGATGGATAAAAATAGATGATTTTTTTTAAAAAAAATCAAAAAAAGGATTTTTTTGATTTAAATAATTTTTAAAAATTTAAATTGGATTTTTTTTATTTTTATCAAATTTATTTTTGTTTAAGATACATAAGTAATTTAATTTATTCAGCATGGAATGGAACTTAGTTATGTAGCATGAGGCTGTATATTCAGCAACATTGGGACTGTCGGTAAGTCAACAGCGGGTCGGGAGTATTTATTATTTATTTATTTATTTATTTATTATTTAGACTTTTATACCGCCCTTCTCCCGAAGGACTCAGGACGGTGTACAGCCAAATTAAAATATACAATCTACAATATTAAAACAACAAATTAAAATAACATATTATATAACGGCCGAAAAATTTAAAAATTTAAATGTAAAACCGTCCAATTGACCCCAATAAAACATAGTACCCCAATTTAAAATTATTAAAATTCAGATTTCAGAATTTAAAAGTTAAAAATTAAGAATTAAGCCAGTCCCGCTTGGATGAATAAATACGTTTTCAATTCACGGCGAAAGGTCCGAAGGTCAGGGAGTAGCAGACATGACTGCTGCTCTTTAAAAATTATGATTTAAATCGTTAATTTAAATCAAGCCTTTTTTACTAGTGATTTAAATCAAACCCGCCCTGTTAAGACACTATCCTGAAACAATGTTTTCTCTCAAACAAGATTCATTATGAAGATGTTGGGAGAAAAATAATACACTGACACTTAGCAAATGCATCAGTAATGCTTTGATATAGTTAAAGCCGAGGCAGTGCCCCATAAAAACACACAATGAGAATTCATGAAGCAATTTTAAGCTTTCCTGTTAGTCATTTGCCAAATGAATGAATACTTGGTACAGTTGGACAGTTTGTATTTGTTTCCTGGCCATTGGGCTAAGTGGTTTTCTTTTTGACCCAGAAATGTTAATAACACTTAATTGTAGCCAGATGGACTTAATAAGTAGGTATAACTACTACTTGCTTGAAATGCTTTGTGAATGAGCTCACTGGTCATCACCTGCAATAGAATGGAGACTTTAAACAAGAATGGTTATACAACCTCTGCTTGCTTTTTTATCCTGCCATCCTTCCTGAAATAACAGCTGAAACTTAAGAGATGGACCAGCTGGTACTCGGAGTGTTTTCAAAGGGTCATCAGACAGTAGAAGTTAAGTCAGACAATGTGTAAACAGATGTTGAACAGGCACACCATAAAATGTTTTTGCCCAATCAGAACGCATCCTGAAAAAATGGCTATTAAATTAGAAGTATTACTGGGTGTTTACTTGTAAAATAAAGGCTGGCTGGAATTTGATTTCAGATTTTCAAAGCATTCTGTAAACACACAACACCAGAGATGGGCTGCTATCGGTTCGCCTGAACCGGTAGTTTCAACCAGCAACTGGACCCACCCATCCACTCTGGCGCTATCCTGCCCTATATAATCGCCATGTTTTTGATGCCGCATGCGCTCTCACATTTTTGGTTCTTGGCGAACCGGTTGTTACAGTATGTGACGTCCACCTCTGCTTAACATAATTTTGTTTAACCAAATACAAGGTTATGGGCAAAATTATATTTATTTTTATTTATTTGCATTTATATCCCACCCTTCTCCGAAGACTCAGGGCGGCTTACACTATGTTAGCAATAATCTTCATCCTATTTGTATATTTATATACAAAGTCAACTTATTGCCCCCAACAATCTGGGTCCTCATTTTACCTACCTTATAAAGGATGGAAGGCTGAGTCAACCTTAGACCTAGTGGGACTAGAACCTGCAGTAATTGCAAGCAGCTGTGTTAATAACAGACTGTCTTAGCAGTCTGAGCCACAGAGGCCCCATATCACTTTGGACCACTTTTATATTTCGCCCTGGGGGTAATACATCTATCCAGTTTGGTGGCAATGGTCCTGAAATTGCTTGCCACTGCTGCCTTCCGACATTCCCATTCTAGCTGATGGAGTCTCCAATCCAAGTACTGTACAACCTGCCACAACCTCAGCAGTCAAGCTCAAAGAGCTACTGCCACCACATGAAGCTCATAGCAATGTGGAAGTTCTTCGATAAGAGCTCAGCATAAGCTTTGAAATAAATCCACTGATTTCATTTTTCTACTTTTCGGATCCCGGTTTCTCCAGGATTTAAAAAAAAGCAGTGTAGCTGTCAAGAAGGTATTTGACGAGAAAAAAAACCAATATCAATTGTCTGCAGTTAAGTACATTTATTTAAAGAGATTTAAATTTATTTTACAATAATGCATCAGTGCATCATTTTATTAAAAGAGGAGGAAGCAGTTTACATAAAGGCATTCAAAATGATAGAAAATTAACCACTGCTATTGACATTTCTTTTTTAAAACATGCACAGTTAATTCAGTGTTGGCTTGTTCCTGCAAAGACATTTGAAGGGGAAGACCATGACTTGTAGGAAACAAGGATAGGTGCACCAGTTTTACTCTCTGCAGTATGCTGAGGAGAGCGAGCAGAGACTCCTTGGAAAACTAGGATGAGATCATAAAATGCCAACAACTGGGTGAAGATTTAAGAATCTCCCTATTTTAAGATTTGTCCTTTACATTATGCACGAATGGGAAGGGGGAGGTTTAAAGTCTTTCACAAGTAATTTACGGCAGTTTGAGATTAAAAATTGGTTTTCAAATACTTCATGCTTCTCTATAACTTTTCCCTTGGAAATCAGTAGCTTGGGGAGAAATCCCACTCGGATAACACCTGCCTCTTGTGTTTTTTGAGCTAGGCCACAATTGCTCCACCATGCTCAAAAGAGAAGAGGGCAGTCACTAAATCTTGCACAGGGCGTGATCCTTTGGAGGCGCTAAAACATCTTTTAGACACACCTCGGGAGTTGAAGCCAGAGCGAAGTACCATACAGTTGGAAAGGACATTCCAAACCAGGCGAGAAGACGAACCCAAGACACAAAAAAAATTACGAAATAGCAGCAATGTTTACAGCAACGTTAATACTATACATTTACCAGTCGCTCAAGTTGCAAAGCAGAACCTCTTCACTCGCCCGGCGAAAGGGCTGCAAAAGGAAGCTTCGAAGGGAGAAAAAGCCACAGCCTGTCATGAGTTTTAAGAAAGGCACTGCAGGAAAAAGCTGTTTTTAGTAAAAAAAAAAAAAAGCTGATCGCATCTCTGGGCCGGGTCTGTGAACAAGAACTCGGTTCGACTTCAGCGGTCACCACTCACCTCTTCCCAACCCCACTAAGGTCTACGGGGCCTTCAGCTCCCCCCAACCTGCTCCACCAAGTAAAGTGCAAAGCATGAGGATGCAAATACTTAAAAGATACCTCCCGTTGGTCCATTGCCCTCCACTCTCCCTTCACCGGAAGTCCTGCTGTTTCGGGAGAGAAAAACATCCACTGGGTTTTTGAAGGAGCATACCTTACAAGGTGATAAGGCAAAAAAGACTCTTGAGTGTCCTGGAAGGATGAAGAGTGTGAAAAGTCCACAATTTCGATGACATACATTCCTGTGCGCGCGTTGTGTGCTTTCATGGGATGGATTGGCTCGGGCGGCTATTTCTTCACGCAGATTGGCCAGGAGAGACCCCCGCAGGCAGCTGACACAATGATGTAAATGATGACCTGGGGTGGGTGGGGGGAGAGAAAGAAAACATTTAGTGACTTTAGCGTCCTCCGCGTATCGCTGCAGGAAGAAAATCCGTAGGGCTAGTCGCCTGAGCGTGCAACTGCACTGCAGCAGAAAAGCCGCCTATTTTTCCACGTTCAAATGGATGTCCTTCCCGTAAGGGGAATAGATCTCTTGCGGCCCATTAATTCATTGATAGGCCCAGCACAAGGATAAAAGGACATAAGATTTCCCTTTTATAGCCACGCAGAGTTCTTCCCCTTCGTATCGGGGGAGGAAAAAAAACCCCCCACAAACTTACGATGGATATGATGGCAACTATGATGGTGAGCTTGAGGTTCTTCATGCACATTGCTCGGGCCAAGTTCCTACTGGTTGTTTTGAAAGTGACGGACTGGAAGGGGAAAAAGCACAGGAGAGGATTGAATGCGGACCGCACCCAACATTTCAACAGCCTATTTGGGAGACATTATCAGTTCCTCCCCACCAAAGGGATCCCTGTGTTAACTGTTGTTTTAATTCATATTTTCAGTGATCATCTGGAATGCCTTTTCAATTTTTTTTTAAGTCTCCTATCCAAATACCGTATTTTTTCGGAGTATAAGACACACTTTTTCCCCCCTCCTAAAAGAGGCTGAAAATTTGGGTGCGCCTTATACTCCAAATGTAGACCCGCCCAACCGCCGGCCCCCACCCTTTGGTCTCCGCGCGTCCTCTTCCTGGCTGCAGAGATTGCCACCGACAATGGCTTGTGTTTTTGGGCTCCGTGTGTCGCGTTTTCAGCCTCCAAAGGCTCCATTTGAGAGCCCTTCAAGGCTGCGGGGATCGCCAAAGCATATCGCTGCCAATTGCCGCCTGAAAACGCAACACGTCTGGAGGCTGAAAACGCTACACGCAATGCCCAAAACCCAGAACAGCTGCTGCCTTCTCTTATCCCTTCTGTGCTTTGCCTGCTATTCTAATTGCTGCTCCCTCCGACGATCAGCTGTGCTTTCGAAGCTGTTTTTTAGCCCCAACCTCAAAACCATGTTTTGAGCGAACTAATGTGCTGAAGCTGACCAGGGTAAGCACTAACCAGATGAATACCTGGTAGCCAGAATTCCCACCACCACCACCTATTTTCCTCCCCAAAAACCAAGGTGCGTCTTATACTCCAAAAAATACGGTACTATATTTGACCTTCAAGATCACAGCAGAAGTAACCACACTGCCCTCTGCTGGTAGGTTCTTGACTAGGCTTTGCTGACATTCAGAACACAGGTAGTCCTCACTTAATGCAGGGGTCTGCAAACTTGGCTCTTTTAAGACTTGTGGACCTCAACTCCCAGAAGAGTTGAAGTCCACAAGTCTTAAAAGAGCCAAGTTTGCAGACCCCTGACTTAAGGACTTTAATTGGGACAACTCACTAATCTGCATGGTCATCAAGCAAAATATCACGTGACTGCCTAACAGCAGCAGTCCTGGCAATCCTACGCAGTTCCTAGGGAGAAACCTAGGAATGGTTTCAAGCCATCCAGGACAATGGATCCAAGCCATTGTCAGAAGGCAAAGGACTGTTCTCACTTCAACCCCTCTGCCCCATCTCTCTCCTTTTGGGCTGCCCTGTCTGCCACCAGACCGGGTGCTGTGAGGCATGAGGGGCAGTTATAAATGCAGACAGACCCAAATGTTGTTCACGTGAGTGCAGGGAAATGCAACAGCTAGGACTACAAGGACTGGTTGTAAGTTCATTCAGCAGTCATAACTTCAAACGGTTGCTGACTGAATGGACGTTAAGCGAGGAATACCCGTATTCCCAATTGCTGATTTTTATAGGCAATGTTATTCCCAAGAAACAGCTGCCTTTGCCGATGCTAGACTGGTTAATTTCTTTCTGCGAGGTCAGAAGATTGCCAACCAGCACATCGGTGGTAGTATTCAGCCGGGGTAGCGATGGCTGCGGGAGGCTCCACCCACCCACCCAGACGTTATCACGTCCCGTTTTTGAGGCTCTGCACATGCGCAGAAGGTCCTGCGCACGCACAGAGGTGGGGCGTGCGCTCACATTTGTGAACTGGTCGCGAAGGTAAGTGAATACCAGCCCTGCAGCACATGTTAATTTTGCTCTGCAAAGAGAAATATTTGGCTAGGTAAATAGAATGCTAATGAAGAAACATCTGGCTTTACTGTCTCAAATACCAACTTTAGAAGACGCTTTCCAAAACAATGTGCTCTACTTTTTAAAATGCAGCTGGTTCGAGACGACTTGCCTTGTATTCATCTCCCCCCCCCCCCACCAATCCTGCAGGCCTCTCCCTTAAGACACAGCTGATCCTAAAGAAGTCACCCCACCATCTTCAGAACTTACCGAATCCACAAGATTTTCTGTTTTGTCTATCAGCAGTTCCAGCTTTTCTCCTCTTTGAGCGACGAGATCTTGGGATGAAAGGGAGAGCAATTGTAAGAATCCCAATGGAGCAGCAGCCCTCCCACAGCGTTTCCCTAAATCACAGAAACTGAATAATAGCATTGTACTGTCTTCTGTTTCTGGCCCAGGTACTTGATTTAATTATATTTGGAGCAGGTTCCTTAATTAAGAGTTTGGGAGTCTGAGGCATCCCTTAGAAGCTCATAGAGGATCCAGCAGATTGGGAATCTAAGATACCCCTGTGGGTATCAAGCAGGAACAGAAGAAAAGTAACGCAAATTACTTTTGTTCCACCCAATCTTTTTTCCCCCTAAATAAGTTGAAATGCAGTCCACCCGCTTCCTGTCCCTTTCCCGCTAAGTATCATCTTGTGCCATATCCGTCATCGGACATTGGCGATCATGTTGGCGATCCTATTTTTACCAACAGCTGCACGGAAAAATGCTGCTGAGTTTTGTCCAAACCAGTCCCTTAGATTTGTAAGCCATGGTGTTTTTCTTCTGCCTGGACCTTGTTTGCCTTCAATCTTTCCCTGGAAGATTAAGTGAAGTATGGCATATTTTTCCAGGTGTCGCATCCCATGTCCGAAATATTCTAATTTTTGTTTTTTAATGGCTTTGATGGCTTTCCCAGGCGGCTTATCACCACCTCATTTTTGATTTTATCAACCCAGCTTCTACGTAACAGCCGCCTGTAAATCCACATTTCAGATGCTTCTAGTTCTCTTCAAGTGGCTTTCCGTCAGAGACCAACTCTCCACTCCACAAAGCATCATCCCTTTGCCAAATACATCTACAGTGGTGTCTAGGGGTTCAAATACACCTTTGTCACCCGTACCTATATTACGGACCATGATCCCTTTGAGTTCGTCCACCTGAGCCTGGGTCTCTACCATCTGGTCAGGACCTTTGTTCTCAGAGTGATATTTCTAAATGGAAGAAGAACAGAGGAAAACTAAATGCTTCAGAAAACCAAAGATCTGAATAAGCAGCAGAGACGAAACTTGGGGAGGGTATTTGTAAACCAGGTCTAGCTAAACAAGCAAACAAAAACCCTAACTGTATAATGGTGCAATCTGGCGATGCACCAGCACAACAAAGCATCCAGGAAATAAAATAAAATTCTGTTTTGTTGTTGTTGTTGCCGTAAGTGACATTTGCACAGAGACCTGAATCGCCATAGTGGCTAGATGACCTAAGTACCATATTTTTCAGAGTATAAGACACACCATTTTTCCCCAAAAAAGAGGGTTAAAATCTGGGTGCATCTTATACTCCGAATGTAGCCCTGTCCAGCTTCTCAAAGGAGGTTTCAGAGGCTGAAAAAAGCATCAGAAATGAAGCTTCAGAAAAGAAGCCTCCAAACAGAGCTTCAGAAAAGAAGCCTCCAAACAGAGCTTCAGAAAAGAAGCTCCCAAACAGAGCTTTAGAGGCTTTTTTTCTGAAGCTGTTTCAAAAGTTTCAGAGGCAGAAAAAAAAGCAAAAAAAAACCCCAAGGCACAGAGCTCACAACCAAGGAACCTGTTGCTAAAATTCACCTCTGGGAACAGCTGATTGGGGGTATTCCCGGAGGCCGATCCAGCTGCCAATCAGCTTTTTTCTTATTTTCCTCCCCAAAAACTAAGGTGCGTCTTATACTTCGGTGTGTCTTATACTCCAAAAAAATACGGTAAGTTTAGAAGCCTGGAAAGAGAGCATTGAAGGAAGGCAGGATAGAAGTCCTCAACAGCTACAAAGCTACCTTGTAGAACAGAGGTGTCAAACTCCATCCCATCGTGGGCCATGTGTTTGCAATTGGGGGGGCTGGGGGGCGTGGCCTGGTAGTTGTGGCCAACTGGGTGGGGTGGGCCAGGGTTGGGGTGCCACAGGCCAGTCCTTCGCTGTCTCCAGGACAGTTGCAGGACAACTCTGGGCCTATCATGAACCAGATCTGGTCTGCGGGCCGCATTTCGACACCCCTGTTGTAGAATATTGAGCAGAGTTGGAGACAACTGAATGATGGTTCAACTTTAAACAGCAATACCCGTTCGGCAGCAGAAACAGCAAATGGTGAGCTCATCTTCGCGTACAAGTGTTTTAAGTAAACTAAAATAATCAACAATTCCTTCCGTTTTATGGTTTCTGACATAGTCAGCCTTGCCCTTTTCAAGGAAAGCTACAAGGATCCTATTTAGGATGAGCGTACCCGTTTTCCTATGAGCGGTTTTAAAAGAGGCAACAACAATAACGCAACCTCAAAAACCATCCTCCTGGGCTTAAAGACAACTGACCACCCGGTTTTAACTCAACACAGCCTGTCATCGGAAGATTAGAAGGTCAACGTTCAGCTCCAGAAGAGGCAGGTGTGCTTCCCCCAAAAGGAAGGATCTTCGCAACGACGGCACAGGATCTCACCAGCTGCGCGGCCAAAACACTGGAGAACTCGCTGTTCATGGCGTAGGGCAGTGCGGTCTGTGCTCGAGATCCATAGGTGGTTTGAAACCTCTTCTTAATTTCGTTCAGAAACGTGAAAGCCCGGGAACGCTCGAAGTTCTGAAAAGAGAGAACAAACAGACAAGTGTTCAATGGAACACGAACATAGCTTGGGACGCTATCCAGCCCTTGCTTATCAATGGAGACCGAGTGGAGCAAGTGGCCAGTTTTAAGTTTCTGGGTGTTATCATAGAAGAGAAGCTGACCTGGGGCGCTCACATTGCACTGGTCAAAAGGGCCCAGCAGAGATTATACTACCTGGGACTTCTCAGGAAACAACAACTGAATGAAAAACTGCTGGTGGCCTTCTACCGCTGCACCATAGAGAATATTTTAACTTACTGCACTTGTGTATGGTTTGCCAATTGCATCAGGATAGATAGGACAGCGCTCCAGAGGGTCAACGTCATTGTCCAGAGGGTCATTGTTTGCCGTCTCCCCTCCTTGGAGCTCCCACTGCCTTAAGAAAGTTCAAAACGTGCTTAAAGATCCATCTCATTCTGGCACCCTTTTTTTTTTGAACTATTACCATCTGGCAGACGGTACCGGTCAATACTTGTTTATTCAAGTGGGACTGGCTTAACTTTTTAACTTTTTAAATTTTTTGAATTTTAATAATTTTAACTGGAGTATTTTATTTTTGGGGTCAAATTTGACGGTTTTAATTTTCGGCCAATTATATAATATGTTATTTTAACTGTTGTTTTAATTTGTATATTGCACTGTTTTAATCTGGCTGTACACCGCCCTGAGTCCTTCGAGAGAAGGGCGGTATAAAAATCTAAATAATAAATAAAAATAAAATAAATAAAAACAAGGACAAATAAGCTGAAAAACAGCTTCTATCCCAGGGCAATAACCATATTGAATTCTATGGTATAGTGCAATATCAGGTTTTCAATTTCAATTATATAGAATGTAAAGGATGTATATCTGTGTTTTTATTTTTATAATTATAATGTACACTGAAGAGGGCATTTAATTTCATTGTACGATGTGCAATGACAGTAAAGTAAAGTAAATTAAGCTAAACTAAACTATTTTCTGCAGAAAGATAAAGTAGACAGTGAATGACTAGAAAGGACAGAAATAGATCTAAGAACTGTATCTAAGCAGGAAGTAGCAGGGACAGATAATGAAGTTATTAATGTCAGAACTGCCACCTTTCACCTGCGTTTCACGCTTGCTATCTCCCAGTCTGAATTCTGCGGGGAGGGAGTGGGATCAGGGGGTAAGACCAACGACTCACCTTCTAGAGACACAATGGCAGCCGGACCTTCAGCACGGGAATCTACTTTGATGCATGCTTGCTATTGGCTGCCATAGTAACGGGGAGGAGAGGGCACGGCATTAGAGTTGGGGAAGTGAGCTGGTGAGGTGTAGTCCCATGTGAACTAAAAGGGAGGGTTGCTCTCAAGAATTACTATATCGCTGAGCAGTTATTTACACCCTTGACAAGGCCAACTGTCCTGGAACTTCAGATGGGCGAAATACCTGAAGGTGAGCTTCACACATTATCATACTGGACGTTGATTAGACACTCAGCAAGGGTCCCAGGAGTTGGGGGTGCGGTGTTGGGAAAACTTTCAACCTGTAACCTTTGCGTGGTTTGAATCACATCTTGCCTTGCTTTCGCTGCGATCATTTCAAACTCAATAAAAGTACTCCTTCTCTCTCTCAATGGAGTTGGGGTTTGTTTTTTTCTTGGGTTTTGAACAGAGGCAGGCCTGACAGACAATTTCAAGGTCACCCAGCTGGGAACCGCATGCAGCTCCCCACCACCCAGTCTTAAGCGGAAGAGACCGTTCAAATGATTGGACAATGGGGGGAACCAGCAATGCGAAGGGACAAGGGGGAAAAAAGTTAACAGGGAAAGCTTTGTTGAGTGAAACTCAATTCTAGCTTTGCTATACTGTAACCCACTTGGCCTTTAGTAAAGTAAACCTTTCACACCAAATTGAGTCAAGGGTCATCCTTGCTTAAGGGACCGAGACTGAAATTACTCTGCTAACAGCAAAGCCGTTTTCAGTCCGCCATTGTTTCTTGGAAGGAAATATACTCATCACAACGAAAGGATACAAAAACAGACATTTTCAGCACAGCCATATCCCAAGGGTAAAAGTAAAGGTTCCCCTTGCACATATGTGCTAGTCGTTCCCGACTCTAGGGGGCGGTGCTCATCTCAGTTTCAAAGCCGAAGAGCCAGCGCTATCCGAAGACATCTCCACGGTCTTGTGGCCGGCATGACTCAACGCCAAAGGCGCACGGAACGCTGTTACCTTCCCACCAAAGGTGGTCCCTATTTTTTCTACTTGCATTTTTTACGTGACTTTGAATTGCTAGGTTGGCAGAAGCTGGGACGTAACGGGAGCTCATTCCGTTACGTAGAACTAGGGATTCGAACCGCTGACCTTTCGATCGACAAGCTCAGCGTCTTAGCCACTAAGCTACCGCGTCCCCTTATCCCAAGGGTATACCACGGTATTTGCCTGTTTCCAGCAACCCACCTTTAGAGAGAGTAAAATTTTACCAGTTTTGCAATTCCCCATGGCAGCTTTCTCAGTACTTACATCATCTGTGATGCAGAGGTATATAATCCGGTCCTGACAGATGTAGTGGAACAGGTAACTGAGGGGAAAACAAGACACCAAATACATTTTCTGAGTCGTGGTATAAGCATTCCAAGATTATTTGCACATCAGATGAAACGGACATGCAAACCCTTCTCTTTCCTGCTCTCCTCCCCGGCCCAGCAGCCCAATGGCTCTTTTCATTTCACCCTGTTATCGGGTTTCCGTCGATTTTTGTTCTTTCCTTTCCTTTCCCCAGAAAATACTCACTTTCCGTGCGAGTAAGTGAGCTTGTTGTTTTCGGAAGGTATCTTGGCCAGGATCTGCTCGGTAACCTCCAGGAAGTTCCCTCCACACCATGCATGCTTGGCCAGGATGGTGGAGCCCCGGGCTACAACAGCAAACAGGATCGCCATAGCTGGAGGCTGGCTGTGGGGACAGGAGACACAGAATGAAGATGCTTCTTCACAGATCAAAGCAGGACTGCAGCGTAAGACAGTAACACAAGCCTACTTCTTGAAAAAGCTTACCACTACCTTAGCTGAACCTCTAAGCACATGTTGTGGTCCGCCAGCAGCCTGCGGAGTTGGCAACGGAGTCAGACAGCGATGAGGCTGAGGAAGAACGTGGGCCAGTCCTGGAGGCTGGGGAAAGCCCGGATGTGGGCTCTCGTCAGAGGCAGAGATGGGGCCAGGGCTATCGGGGAGTGATGTGCGGACTCCAGAGCCTCCAGAGGCTGATAGTAGTGAGGCAGAGGAACAGGAGGAGCCTGTTCCTAATGCACGTATGAGAAGAGCTGCCAGAAGGCAAGAGCAGCTCAAGCAAAGAGGACGACTCGGGAGTAGGACCAAGAGATGATTGGCCCCTCCCATAAGGCTTAAAAGACCAGCAACGGCGTTTGGGCTTTTTGCCGGAAAACAACGTTGATAGCTTTGTCTTGTTGCATTTGTTTTGTATTGGTTCTTCTGAATTTTTGCCAAGAAAGGCAGTTTGCCTAATTGGATCAAGGTTGGAGATAGGACTGAGGAATTGTGTTGCTTTAATTTAGTTGGACTACGCTGAGAATTAATTCTCAGCTGTTCTAATAAAGTTTGTTTGTTTTTACACTGACTTGAGTTTCCTACTACCTACTTGGGCCTGGGTCACAACAGCATGAGGTATCTTTCAGAACCAGCTCCTTGCCCAGCTTATGGTCATTAGCCACGGTCCTATCTGTTTTTTAAAAGGGAGACCCTAGTCTAGTAGAAAATTACAGACCAATCTCACTGTCTTGCGTCACCTGTAAAGTCATGGAATCAATCATAAACCAATCCATCACCCTCCACTTAGAAACAAACAACCTCCTTTCTAATAAGCAGTTCGGTTTCAGAAAAAAAATCTGTCCTGTAATCTGCAACTCCTACACTGCAGAAACATTTGGACCGCTCATCTTGACCAGGGTGAAGCGATAGATGCAATTTACATAGACTTCTGCAAAGCCTTTGATTCAGTGGTACACAACAAGCTACTGCTGAAATTTAGTTGTTACGGCATCTCTGGACCCCTGCACAAGTAGATAGCCACATTCCGGTCAAACAGGCAGCCAATGGTCAAAATAGGGAGGGCCCTATCAAATCCAGTACCAGTTAATAGCGGCGTCCCCCAAGGCAGTGTCTTAGGACTCACACTTGTTCTGCTTTATATCAACAGCACTGGTTACTTGTGGCCTTCCGGGTGCGCTTCAAGGTTCTGGTAACTATCTTCAAAGCACTCCATGGCATAGGGCCGGGTTATTTACGGGACCGTCTGCTGCTACCGAATACCTCTCACCGACCCGTGCACTCTCACGAGAGGGACTCCTCAGGGTGCCATCGGCCAGGCAGTGCCGGCTGGCGACACCCAGGGGAAGGGCCTTCTCTGTGGGGGCCCCCACCCTCTGGAACGAACTTCCCCCAGGACTCCGCCAACTTCCTGACCTTCGAACCTTCCGCCGTGAGCTTAAAATATATCTATTTATTTGCGCAGGACTGGACTAGATTTTTAAATTTAAATTGGTTTTAATGGGGATTTTATTATGTATATTGTTATTTTTAATTATTCGGCCATTTGTAATAAGTTTTTTAATGGATGTTTTATTTTGTATTTATATGTATATTTTTATCTGGCTGTGAACCGCCCTGAGTCCCTAGGGAGATAGGGCGGTATGAAAATACGAAAAATAAATAAATAAATAAATAAACAACCTATGTGATCACATTAAAGGCAACTGTGTCCTCTTCGCCGATGACGTAAAATTATTTAACACCACCAACAATGCTGATTTATGTGTATTTTCTTCCTTTGTTTATGTTCATACTTATACTTGCTACCTTGTACATGTTTGACAAAGAAATAAATAAATAGGTACCTGCCCCTATCATGTATACAGCTGGAAAAGGCAAAAACAACCCTATGCAGAAATTCTATGAGAAGACCAATTTTCCTCCCCAATTTTCAAAATCCATGGAAAAGCACAGTCCTATTCGACTATAATCAACAGGCTCATTTTAAATATGCTTCTGTCTTATCAGTGACTTGTAAAGGCATCTAAAACATGTGCACTCCCAAAAGATACAGTAGCCCTTGACTTATAACCATTCATTTAGTGACCGTCAAAGTTACGACAGCATGGAGAAAAAGTGACATGTTTTTTGCACTTACAACTGTTGCAGCATCCCCACAGTTATGTATCAAAATTCAGATGCTAGGCAACTGACTCATATTTATGACGGTTGCAGCGCCCCAGGGTCGTGTGATCGCCTCGGGCGACCTTCTGACCAGCCAAGTCAATGGGGAAGCCAGATTCAGAGATTCGCTTAACGGTGGCAGGAAAGGGGGCAAAACTCACTTCACCACCAGTTTTGGTGAGCAATAGAAACGCCAGGCTCAATTGTGGACGTAAATCGAGGTTATGAACAGGTCTTGCAGGATACACTGCATTGCTGGAATAAGTAGAGAGGAGAGGAGAAGAAGTAGATAATTAAACTGGCAGCTGCTTCAACTGAAATGCAGGCCGGAGATCAAAGTATAAGGCAATGTCCTAACAGGTACATTCCACTCTTGTCTGTTTTGGTTACATGCCATGTCAGTGGCAGCAACAGTAGCTCTGAATGTCCACGTTCTCTACAAGAGGTCAGATCACTCCTTCAAGTAATCTAAGAGCAGCTGCCACATTGCTTTAAAGGACAATTTTAGCCACAGGCCATTACATGAGATTTACAAGAGGGCAAGATGCAAGATTATCTAGTCCCATGATGGTTAACCTATGGCACACGTGCTGGAAATGGCACGCAAGCCATCTCTCCGGGCATGCCAACCATCGCCCGTTGCTCTTCGAGGTTCCGAAACTGGAACAGCAGCTCCCTGGCGCACATATGTGCGCTGGGAAGTTGAGCTTTCAGTTTCTGGTGCACGCATCCACGCCAGTCAGCTAGTCTTCGCGCGCATGCGCGGCAGAAACTGGAAGACCAGGTGACTGGTGCGCATGTGCACGCCAGAAACCGGAAGCTCAGCTACCTGGCACGCATGCTACTCTTCCGGTTTCCGGTGCTCCTTCGTGTGCGCACCAGGGAGTTGCGTTTCTGGTTTCCGGAGCTCCCCCACGCGCTCCCATTTCAGCACTCAGTGCTGAAAAGATTCGCCAACCCTGATCTAGTCAGTGTTCACTGAGTTAATATTATTAAAATACTTGTTCATGTTAAGGGGAGAAATTCCCTTTAAAACTGACCGCCCTGTTCCTCAAGTGTTGATTTTTCGGTTTTACGACTGTGATGACTAAAGTAGCTACACAAACATCTTCGGATGTGGATAACGTAACTAGTAACAGTTATCTTTGTCTTTACAGGGCCAGCAGGTTGGACCTGTTTACCTGGCCAAGTGAATATAAGAGATAATTAACAAAGCAGGGGTCTCCTACCCCTGGTCCTTGGACTGGTACCGGTCCACGCAAACAACAAAGCCACATCCACGGGATGCAGGCAACCCACAAAACCATGCCTCCCCTCTGGTCCGTGGAAAAAAAAAAACTCCCTCCATAGAACCAGTCTCTGGTACCCAAAAGGCTGGAGGCCACTGCCATAAGGCAGATGCTCAGTCTGGGAACAACAATACGTACAGATTCCCTAGTAGGGACCTGGTGGTTATCTCCCATCATTGTTTCAAATCTTAGGCCTATAACCGTGAAGTCGTATTACCTAGGAAAGGGGCTCTCCCATGGTCCATTTGCAGCCCATTGTACCGTGAAATGAACGCAAAGTTTCTAAGGGCTTATCGGATCTAAAATCATGCAAGAAAAAGAAAACGTAATCTCTCAATTCCACAGGGTAATTCAATACGAAGTACATCCATGCACGGGAAAAAAATATTGCTGCGGTTAAGTCACCGAATGTAGATTTCCAGATCTTCAAAAACTTTGGTTAACCAGAGATTTACCCTCACTCAAGTGTACTTCATTAACCTGCTGTAATTAATTCAAACTCATGAGTGGCCAAATCTTTTTTTAAAAACTTTTTATTGTTTTATTGTGATACACAATCTGATAAACACACAACATACAACATATAAATGTCTCCTATTTTTAAACAACGTTTCTTAGTGGTCTTCTTTCGCTTTTATACCTCCCCCCCCAATATCTCATTTATTATTTTATTTTCTTTCTTATCCCATTTTCTTTATATTAAATTATCTAATACTAATAGCTTTATTTTTCTACATTCTTATATATTTATTATTTACATATTGTGCATTTCTAATTTCTCCCCTTTATTTTTTTCCCTTTATTTCTAGTCTCAAGCCATTCGTACCATTTGTTCCAGATTATATAATAATCTGTCTCTTCTTTCTCTTTAATTTCTTTTGTTAACTTTTTTTTTTAATTTGAATTTATATCCCGCCCTTCTCCGAAGATTCAGGGCGGCTTACATTGTGTTAAGCAATAGTCTTCATTCTATTTGTATATTTATATACAAAGACAACTTTTATTGCCCCCAACAATCTGGGTCCTCATTTTACCTACCTTATAAAGGATGGAAGGCTGAGTCAGCCTTGGGCCTGGTGGGACTTGAACTTGCAGTAATTACAAGCAGCTGTGTTAATAACAGACAGACTTAGCCTGCTGAGCCACCAGAGGCACATTCTAAAACTTTCCCTATTACTTCTTCATCTGTTGATGTCTTTTCCTGTTTCCAATTTTGTGCGTAAGTTATTCGTGCAGCTGTTATAATGTGTAAGATCAGATATTTTACAATATGTAAAATAAAATGAGTGGCCAAATCTTATTCTGCTACAGAATAAGGCACTGCAGTGGAAGAAATACAGGTGTGTGTGGGGAGGGGGAAGTGGGGAACAGTGAAAGAATAAACTGCACTATCGGCTTCCATTCCACTTGCCAGTTCCTTCCTAAAAGATAACAGCATTACAACATGCTCAGGAACCACAAGATGAGTTCTTACACATGTCATCCAAATGCTTGGCTTTTTCAGGCTTCCCAGCATAATAGATCAGAGCCCGTTTGCACAACAATATCTCACATATTTGAAATTGTTGCCGTCATCCTGTAAACGTTTAGCAAAGCTGTGTTCCATTTATTTTCTACTCTCTTTTTTTTGGCATACATTTCTGGAAGGGAGTTAGAAAGCCATCACCTGTTGCTGAAGGTGACTAAGCAAAAAAATGTTTTTTCTTCCTTACTTTGACCAAACTTTTTAATGCCTTCCTTACATTGCTGGTTCTATTTGCTTTCATTTTATACCCAACCTGAGCACCAAACTTGTGTTCTTATCTAAATAAGACAATATTCACTCTGTGGAACAAAAGGAGCAATGTGGTTGTTCCTTGAATGTTGCAAACTTTTCCAAAATAAATCCTAGCTGACTCCTCTTCCGAAGGAAAAAAAAAAAAAACTTTCCCTGAGATCTCTCTGTCCCGAAAAATACAGTGAAGAACATGATCTCACTACTATTTTATCAACCCATATCCGTCCCTTTTATCTTGGTGAAAAAAAACTGCAGAAAATTGCAAATTCTGCTCTTCTTCCCCCAATGATGTGCTTTTGATCCCACCCCCTGCAAAACCCCAACCACCTTTTCTATAAAGCTTGCAATTATAACGTAATTGTTATGTTTACTTATTTTATTATTTTTATTTTATTTTTTTTATTTTTTTATTTATTTATTTATATAAATATTTATATTTATATAATTTATATAAATAAAATTTATATAATTTATATAATTTATATAAATAAAAATTATTTATAATTTTATTATTTATTTTATTATTTATTAATTTATTATTATTTTATTTTATTTTATTATGTTAACATAATAAAATAACATAATATAACATCTTTTCTTTTATGTACACTGAGAGCATATGCACCAAGACAAATTCCTTGTGTGTCCAATCACACTTGGCCAATAAAAAATTCTATTCTATTCTATTCTATAACAACATACCATACCATACCATACCAGAGTTGGAAGGGACTTTGGAGGTCTTCTAGTCCAACCCCCTGCCCACGCAGGAAACCCTACACCATTTCAGACAAATGGTTATCCAGCATTTTCTTTAAAAAATCCAGTTTTGGAGCATTCACAACTTCTGCAGGCAAGTTGTTCCACTTATTGACTCTTCTAACTGTCAGGAAATTTCTCCTTAGTTCTAAGTTGCTTCTCTCCTTGATTAGTTTCCACCATTATCATCACTTAAAACAGGGGTCTCCAACCTTGGCAACTGTAAGCCTGGAGGACTTCAACTCCCAGAATTCTTTTTTGGGAGTTTTGGGAGTTGAAGTCCTCCAGGCTTACAGTTGTCTAGGTTGGAACCCCTGGCTTAAAATCACATCCTTACTGAATAGATCTAGGTAGCCTGAAAAAACAGAACCTTCTTTCCCTCCCTCAGGTCAGATTTGACTACAAGACCTTCTGCACCAAGACCAGCTTTCTCATGTTGTGCAAAATGCTACAACTGACCTCCTCCCCAAAACAAACAAACACGTAAGTCATTATGAACATTGTAAGTAATCGCTTTATGTCAACTTTCTTCAATCTGCCACACTTTAGTTGCAGTTGCTTTTGGATTAAAAGGTAAAAGATTTGATGCATAATTTATTAATTATTAAACTTATATGTCACTTGTGCGCCACAACTCTAGAAGGAAGTGAAAAATGAAGTTAAATACAGCAGAAGAATGAAAGATGGTATTGACGATGGGCTGGATGGAAGAGAGTGAAGGGGTCTCCTTCTGTTGTGACCCAGGCCCAAGTAGGTAGTAGTAGGAAAATAGGTAGTAGGAAATAGGTAGGTAATAGGTAGTAGGTAATAGGTAGTCAGTCAGTGAAAAAACAAACAAACTTTATTTGAACAGATAGATAGGGAATAGATAGTGAGTGAGTAGTGAGTGAGTAGGTAGGGAGAGAGTTAGAGAGAGATAGGGAGAGACTGATTGCTTGGATTATTGTAATGCTCTCTACATGGGGCTCCCCTTGAAGTGCACTCGAAGGCTTCAGTTAGTCCAGAATGCAGCTGCGCGGGTGATGGAGGGAGTGTCGCGTACCTCCCATGTAACACCTCTCCTGCGCAGACTGCACTGGCTACCTGTGGCTTTTCGGGTGCACTTTAAGGTTTTGGTTATGACCTTTAAAGCGCTCCATGGCTTAGGGCCTGGGTACTTACGGGACCGTCTGCTGTTACCATATGCCTCCCACCGACCCGTACGCTCTCACAGAGAGGGACTTCTCAGGGTGCCGTCCGCCAAGCAGTGTCGGCTGGCGGCCCCCAGGGGAAGGTCCTTCTCTGTGGGGGCTCCCACACTCTGGAACGAACTTCCCCCGGGTCTGCGCCAAATACCTGACCTTCGGACCTTTCGCCGCGAACTGAAGACACATCTTTTTATTCGCGCGGGGCTGGCTTAAATTTTATGGATTTTATAGTTTTTATTATTAATTTTAAATGGGGTTTTAGTTTCTATATTTTTTAAATTTTTAGGCAAATTATAATAAGTTTTTTAATCTTGCATTTTATATAATATTGTCTTGTCTGTTTTTATTTGCGTCCTTCGGGAGAAGGGCGGTATAAAAATCAAATAAATGAAATGAATGAAATGAAATGATAGATTAGATAGATAAAGTAGGTAGGGAGAGAGGGGGGGAGACATAGAGATATAGATAGATGCAGATGATAAATGATATAGACAGATAAGTGATAGACGGATAGCTATGGACAGATGATAAATGATAGGTATCTAGACATGGATACATTTTTTGGATATAGATCTGGATATATAGATATATCTATATATGGATAGATCTACATTTTTATCCCCCGACATACCTATTAAAAATGTAATACTAACAACAGCCCAACTCACTTCCCATGCTTCTTGTGGTGGGGAAAACACGATAGAACATTATGGATGTTCGCTGCCTCGAGTCAATGATTCCACAGTAAAGCAATACATTTCTTTTTTTTTATAAAAGTGAAATAAATCAACAAACAGTAATAGTAATAATAATAAAACAATAATAAAATATAATAATAATAAAATAACAACAACAACAACAACCTAGGACGCTGGCAGCAACCCGTATAAACCATTAGCACCAGTCAATGGTATTTGTGATGTATTTTTGAATGATTAGTTGACTGAGTTTCATGTTTAATGAATAAATAATAATAATAATGATGATGATGATAATAATAATAATAAGAAGAAGAATAGGAAGAAGAAGAAGAGGAGGAGGAAGAAGAAGAAGAGGAAGGAGGAGGAGGAGGAGGAGAAGAAGAGGAAGAAGAAGAAGAAGAGGAAGAAGAAGGAGGAGGAGGAGGAGAAGGCTAAGAAGAAGAGAGGAGGAGGAGGAGAAGAAGAGAGGAAGAGGCAGAAGAGGAGAAGAAGAGAGGAGGAAGACAAGAAGAAAAGAGAGGAAGAGGAGGAAGGAGAAGGAGAAGGAGAAAAAGAAGAAGAAAGGAGGAGGAGGACAAGAAGAAGAAGAGAGGAAGAGGAAGACAAGAAGAAGAAGAGAGGAAGAGGAGGAAGGAGAAGGAGAAGGAGAAAAAGAAGAAGAAAGGAGGAGGAGGAGAAGAAGAAGAAGAGAGGAAGAGGAACACAAGAAGAAGAAGAAAGGAAGAGGAGGAGAAGGAGAAGAAGGGCAGCAACCCGTATCAACCATTAGCACAGTCAATGGTATTTATGACACATTTTTAAATGTTCGGTTGACTGAGTTTCATGTTTAATGAAAATAATATTATTAATAACAACAACAACAATAATAATAATAAAAAAATTTTTAAAAAACCCAGGACAGCCCTGGGCCCCGTGTGCCAAGCCAGCCTGCCTCCATGGGAGGCCAAGAGCTCTGGCTGAAAGGACGAAGCAAGCGAGACCCCGCAAGGGCAGGGCGGGGAAGGGTTCTCGTTGGGTGAGGGGGGGGATCCGGATTCAAGCCCCTTCCTCGGCCAGGGAAATCGTTTTGGGGGGCGGAGGGGCGTCCTACTTCGCAGGGAGGTTGTTAGGGGTTGGGGGCAAAGCGGGGTCTAAGTCTGCTCTTGGGGGTGATGGGGGGGGTCAGGCCTCCCCAGCGTTGCCATGGCGACAGGGCGTCGACCTGCCGACCGTTGCCGCCTCGTCCAGGGGCGGCAGGAGGGCTTGAAATCGACCCAGAGGACCGGACCCCCCCCAACCCCCCCGACGGCGCC
Organism: Ahaetulla prasina; assembly: GCF_028640845.1. Classification (NCBI taxonomy): domain Eukaryota; kingdom Metazoa; phylum Chordata; class Lepidosauria; order Squamata; family Colubridae; genus Ahaetulla; species Ahaetulla prasina. Next base: position 14,973,506 of record NC_080549.1, on the reverse strand, counting down.
CCCTCCTCAGCTCCGGCTAGGCGCAGGCGCGGAAGGTACCCTTACCTTGCTGGGCGCCCCGCCGGGAGACCCGTTTCGCCGCCCCTCCCCCCCCCGCTCGGTTCTCCGTTCGCGTCTTTCGCCGAAGAAAACCAAGGCCACGTGAGCTTCCGCCGCAAGGCCGCCAAGGTTTCTGGGAAACAGAGTCCGGCCTCAAAGCGACGGAAGCCCGAGGCGGGACCCGCGTTGCTTGCTGGGAGGCGTAGTTCTTTCGCGCGGAGGGAAAAAGGGAAGTGAAGGCGGAAGTAGACACCGATTGGACGATTGGGAGGAAAGAAAGAAAAAAAAACTCGCGCCCGGGGTGGCTTTTTAACCTCTTCATTGCCGAGGCGTTTCCCCCAGAAACGCTTCTTATTTGAAAGCAAGGTTGGGGGGTGGGGGGGAACGGATTCCTGACTTGAAGACTACGATTCCCTGCATCCCCTGCGCTCCACAGCGCATGCGGGAAAGATGGGAGACGAAGAGGAGAAGCAGCAGCCGCGCGTGCTGCAGATGGTAAGCCCGGGCGGAGGGCAGCGCCCTTCTCGGCTAGCAGGCAGAAATCCAGCAGGTGAAGCCTAAAGCCAATGAGCAACCACCCATTAATCATAATTAGTGGAAACTGCTGCAGAATCAATCTATCCGTCCATCCATCCATTCCCTGTATCTCTCTCATGTCTGTCTGTCTGTCTTTTTATCTATCTAACTAGCTAGCTATCTTCTCTTTCTATCTCTCTCTCTCTCTCTCTCTCCCCACCTACCCACCCACCTATCACCTGTATCTCTCATATCTGTCGCTGTCTGTCCATCCATCCATCCATCACCTCTATTTCTCTCATGTCTGTCTGTCTTTTTATCTATCTAACTAGCTAGCTATCTTCCCATCTATCTATCTATCTATCTATCTATCTATCTATCTATCTACCTACCTACCTACCTACCTACCTACCCATCTACCTATCACCTGTATCGCTCATATTTTATTTATTTATTGATTTATTTTGTCACAACATTATATACAGGAACATATATTGAAAGGGGAAAAAATAGGACAGGAACGGTAGGCACTTTTGTGCACTTATGCACACCCCTTATAGTATATAAGTATATAGTATGTAAGTATATATATATATATAAGTATATTAGTATATAGTGTATATAGTGTATCTGTCTCCGTCTATCTTTCTAGCTAGCTAGCTAGCTATCCCCCCCTCTATATCTATCTATCTATCTATCTATCTATCTATCTATCTATCTATCTATCTATCTATCTACCCACCCACCCACCCACCCACCTATCACCTGCATCTCTCATATCTGTCTCTGTCTATCTTGCTAGCTAGCTAGCTAGCCCCCCCCTCTTTCTCTCTCTCTCTTTATATTTATCTATCTATCTAAATATCTATCTAAATATCTATCTACCTACCCAGGTACCTATCACCTGTATCGCTCATATCTGTCTGTCTGTCTATCTTTCTATCTATCTAGCTAGCTAGCTATCCCCCCCTCTCTTTCTCTCTCTCTCTCTCTCTCTCTCTTTATTTACCTACCCATCCACCTATCACCTGTTTCTCTCATATCTGTCTCTGTCCATCCATCCATCCATCCATCCATCCATCCATCCATCCATCCATCACTTCTATCTCTCTCATGTCTGTCTGTCTGTCTACCTACCCACCCACCCACCTACCTATCACCTCTATCTCTCTCATGTTTGTCTGCCTGTCTACCTACCTACCTACCTACCTACCTACCTACCTACCTACCTACCTATCCACCCCACCCCATCACCTCTATCTCTCATGTCTGTCTGTCCATCCATCCATCACTCTTTCATGTCTGTCTGTCTGTCTGTCTATCTACCTACCCACCCACCCACCTTTCACCTCTATCTCTCTCATATCTGTCTCTCTATCCATCCATACATACATCCATACATACATACATACATACATCACCTCTATCTTTCTCCTGTCTGTCTGCCTGCCTGCCTGCCTGCCTATCTTATCTGTCTGTCTATCTATCTATCTATCTATCTATCTATCTATCTATCTATCTATCTATCTAATCACGTCTATCTCTCTCCTATTTCTGTCTATCTGTCTGTATCCATCCATTCATCACCTCTTTCTCTCATGTCTGTCTGTCTGTCTGTCTCTTTCTCTCTCTCTCTGCTCCTGGGTCTTTTAAGGGCTAATGTATCAGGTGGAAAACTATCAGTTGAAGCTTCCATCTTGGCTTTTTAGTTATTCAAAAGCCACCCTCCTCGCCATCCTCACAATTAGCAATTGCCAGGGCTACTAAGCAAGGGTTTTTTTTTAATTTAAATTGATTTTTTTTATTATTTTTATCAAATTTATTTTAATAAAATGCTTTTGGAGTAAAAAATCTAATTAAATATCGTTTTCTATTCAAGACACATTAATTTAGTTTATTCCGCATGAAACGGAGCTTAGTTATGTAGCATGAGGCTGTATATTCTGTAACATTGGGACTGTCGGTGAGTCAGGGCCTCTGTGGCTCAGACTGCTAATGCAGTCTGTTATTAACAGCAGCTGCCTGCAATTACTGCAGGTTCAAGTCCCACCAGGCCCAAGGTTGACTCAGCCTTCCATCCTTTATAAGGTAGGTAAAATGAGGACCCAGATTGTTGGGGGGGCAATGAGTTGACTTTGTAAATATACAAATAGAATGAGACTATTGCCTTACACACTGTAAGCCACCCTGAGTCTTCGGAGAAGGGCGGGATATAAATGTAAAAAAAAAAAAAAAGTCAACAGCAGGTCAGAGGAGGAGCCGCTGCGGGACAGAGATGGCAGTTGCTCTTTAAAAATTACGATTTAAATCGACTTGATTTAAATCAGATCTCCCTGTGGGGAAAGTATGGATGGATATAGAGGATTAAGTAGAAGAAAGGAAAAGTGTTCCGCCCTCTAACACAGGTGTGCTGCCCTCAAGCCCTTTTTGCTCGAAGAAACCCCACCTTTTACCTTCCAGCTTTTGATTTATTTATTTTTTCTCTTCCTCTTGTCTGTAGGTACGAGCTGAGGGATCGGATAAGAGCTGTGTCACGTTTGTGCTCAACAATGAAGATCACACTCTTGGCAATTCTTTGAGATACATGATTATGAAAAAGTAAATATAAGGTCCTGTTGCAGGGTGGATGCCAACTTTTCTTATTTGGTGGGAGCAATGCTTTTATTTTGAAGACAAGAAGCATACAGGGCCAGTCTTATAACACCTCTTTACAACTCTTTTAAAGCTGAGATTCTGCAAAACTAATATGAAATTGCACACCATACTTGTATTTTGTTTAAGGCGGCTGAGTATGCTCTGTGCAGACTTTTAAAGCACCTTTTAGCCTCAGTTCCAAAGCAATTGCCAAAACCCTACCTCATAAGCTCCTTATAGCCATTTGGAGACAATGATATACTGTATTTTCTGGAGTATAAGACACACCTTAGTTTTTGGGGAGGAAAATAAGAAAAAAGACGATTGGCAGGTGGATCGGCCTCCCGGAATACCCCCAATCGGCTGTTTCCAGAGGTGAATTTTAGCAACAGTTCCTTGGTTGTGATTTCTGTGCCTTGCTTTTTTTGGCTTTTTTTTTTCTGCCTCTGAAACTTTGTTTCAGAAAAAAGTTTTTTTCCTGTCTCTGAAAGCCTCCGAAACAGCTTCAGAAAAAAAGCCTCTGAAGCTCTGTTTGGGGGACTTTTTTCTGAAGTTCTGTTTGGGGGCTTCTTTTCTGATGCTTCATTTCTGATGCTTTTTTTCAGCCCCTGAAAGCTGGCCGGGGCTACATTCGGAGTATAAGACGCACCCAGATTTTTACCCTCTTTTTTGGGGGAAAAAGGTGCGTCTTATACTCCGAAAAATATGGTGCTTGATGCTTAGCAGGAAACGGTGGTTTGCTTAAGTATGGTTAATTTAAAAGTTAGGTGGATTTCTACCATGCATCAAATCACACAATAGCCTTGTATAAGGGACTAAGGCGAGATACGCAACCATCCTTTTATATGAATCTGAACATCTTAATAGTATTTAGACAAAGGAGGTGATTGTTGACGGTCTCTGATAACTTAGCTTCAACACTGATAGGAGGTTGGAGATGGGTACTCATCATCTCTACTTCTGAAGAAGTAACTGACATTGGCCAAAATGACTTCAGTCAATTTTACAACGCCGGCTTATGCGTTGATTTGCGATTACAATTTCACAATGGATTGATGTTTTCTTTTTGTCACATCAGGCCTCACACAAAAATCAGTGTCCCAGGAAAATTTGGTAGGACATCTGAATGGAAGCGTGTTCCGTTGTCCATTAGAACAGAACAGAATAGAATAGAATAGAATAGAATAGAATAGAATAGAATAGAATAGAATAGAATAGAATAGAATAGAATAGAATAGAATAGAATTACAGAGTTGGAAGGGACCTTGGAGGTCTTCTAGTCCAACCCTCTGCTTAGGCGGAAACCCTACACCACTTCAGACAAATGGTTATCCAACATCTTCTTAAAAACATCCAGTGTTGGAGCATTCACAACTTCTGGAAGCAAACTGTTCCACTGATTGATTGTTCTAACTGTCAGGAAATTTCTCCTTAGTTCTAAGTTGCTTCTCTCCTTGATTAGAAGCATCTATTATATATACATACATACATGCATACATACATACATTAGATAGCATATATCCATTTGAGTACTAAATGTACAGCCAAACCTTTCCTGGTGTATGATTTTCAGAGCATCAGACAAACAGAGAACTGTTGTGACCTAGGCCCAAGTAGTTATTACCAGACACAATCAGTCCTAAACAAACATATTTTATTAGAATAGGAAACCCTACACCACTTCAGACAAATGGTTATCCAATCTCTTCTTAAAAACTTCCAGTGTTGGAGGATTTACAACTTCTGGAGGCAAGTTGTTCCACTGATTCATTGTTCTAACTGTCAACCTGTTCTAACTTAGTCCAGATTAAGTCCTTCAGCCTTATCACAAACCTTTGTCTTCTTTGGCACCCTGCCAAAGGCGTTTCTTAGCAAGAAGCCCACAAAGGTCAGAAACAGGAGACAAGAAACAAGAATCTTGGGTTCCTACAAAGAACCCAAGATCCACTGCTGTTCTTTTAAGCCTTATGGGAAGAGCCAATCATCTCCTGGCCTTACTCCTGAGTTGTCCTTTTTTTCTTTAGCTGCTCTTGCCTTCTGGCAGCTCTTCGCATGTGTGCAGTAGGAACAGGCTTCTCCTGTTCCTCTGCCTCTCTGCTGTCTGCCTCTGGAGGCTCCGGAGTCTGCGCATCGCTCCCAGATAGCCCTGGCCTCATCTCTGCCTCTGATGCAGAGCCCTCGTGCGGGCCTTCCCCTGATTCCAGGACTGACCCAATGTCCTCCCCAGCCTCCTCACTGTCCGACTCCGCTGCCAGCTTCACAGGCTGCTGGTGGACCACAACAAGGACATCCTTTGATATTTTTTTTATTCTCCCCTCTGCCTCTATCACAATCTTCTCTTTCTTTCCCTGCAGCCCTGAAGTTGAGTTTTGTGGTTACAGCATCACCCATCCCTCGGAAAGCAAAATCAACTTTCGCATCCAGACCAGAGGTGAGAGCACCCAGCTCTACTTTCCCAGAGGGCCCGACGGAATGGGCCGGCCAGCTTCTTCCTTTCATGAGAAACCTCGTGCCTGCTTTTTCAGCTCATGAGCTCCATCGCCCCAGGGGGAAGCTTATCTTTCCAGAAGGATGACAGGTCACCGTCCAGTGAAGGGCAAGAGGGGAGCGATTAATTTGCCGTTAAACCACAGCACGAGGATTGTGTCTATAATTTATAAACAGTTGTGTAGAAAGTTCAGCTCTGGTATAGCTAATTCTCTTTTGGCCTCCTGATTGCACTACAGTAGTGGCCAAAATTGTGGAAACCTTCTGGGAAAAGTGTATTTTCTAAAACTAGCTAATAACACCACTTTTTTTTTTAGTAGTACCATAAAATTATATATCGATGGAAAGATAATTTAATCAAGAACGTAATGCGATAACTTTTATGAAGGATTTGCTATTAGAATAGCAGTTAGAGTGTAAAGAAGAAAAGTGAAACACGTAGAATAAACGAGATATACAAAAATGATCAACATGTCAGTTAATCTTTAGTTGGGTAACCTTTAGCGTGAATGACGGCCTTACGCCACCTTCCCATGGAGTGAACCAAGTCTTTTCGTTCTGTAGCTGTCATAATGTGAAACCAAGACTGAAGGATTGCTTCTATTAACTGGGTTTTATTGCTGGGTCGCTTCTGACTAACAAGTTTCTTTAGTTGGCTCCATAGATTTTCCATTGGGTTAAGGTCTGGGCTATTCTCAGGCCATTCCAGCAGTGGAATATGATTATTTTGAAATTCCCCCCCAAAAGTGGTGTTATTAGCCATCAAACCTCAAAAATACACTTTTCCCAAAAGGTTTCCACAATTTTGGCCACTACTGTATGTCAACATTTCAACTCTCTTTCCCCCCCCCCCCATTTCTGTTACAAGGCAAAGCAGATCTCTTTTAAGTTTTGCAGAGATTTAAGGAATCCTTCCCTCTTTAAAATGAAAAACACTTTGAATGTCCCTGCCCACCTCAGAAATTGATTCTTTCCTCACCCAGTGTAGCCTTTGGCATGTCACTCGGAGTCTCAAACCAAGAGAAATTTTGCATCATGACTTAGAATGCAAGAGATTGGCTAAGAGACTCGGGGATGGATAGTTCCCAAGTAAATCCTGCTTCTGGTATGAATTTAACAACCCACTCCAAACCCGAGATGGTTCCCATCAAGTTTAACAGAGAATATTGCTGTAAAGTCTAGCCTCTCCTCCGCGTTCAAGAAAGTAAAGACTCTTGAAACTTTGGTATTTCAAAAGGAACCTTTTACTGAACTCGAGTGATAGCAAGACGAAAGAAAAGCAGACTCTGAATTCCGTCAAGCAATACAGTTGGGATAAAGGAATTAGAAACCCTTCCCTTCGGTCCAATGTGGATTCAGCCAATCCGCAAGTGTGGAGATGTTATTGTAATGGCCGTCCTGAGAACTTGAAGTCAGAACTTAGCCACTCAGCCATCGCGGCCCTTTTCTGATGATGTGAGCAGCATACAAATAATATAAATAAAATTGATCTTTTCTCTGATCGCACAGGAGGCCTACCTGCTATAGACGCGTTCCAGAAGGGACTGGAAGACCTTATGGGTGTCTGTCAACACGTGCTTAACACGTTTGAGGTGAGTCACAGCAATTTGCCCTGCAGAGAAGTATCTAACTTCTAGATAAAGGAAATGCAGAAGGCTGCGGGTAAAACCAAGGCCAAGTCCTGAGGTTTCAAATGGAGCAGGGAGTAAAGAATTCTGATATGGAACATCTTGAAAACCCCAAACTGGGGTCGTTGGATAGTGATAATACGGATTGTCAAAGTCAGCACTATGAGATAAGCAGGAGTGGCCACGATAGCTTTTAGGTTTGTATATACATAGCACGTTATAACATGCTTGGAGTGGTTTACAATGTAGAAGTATTGTTTCTATGTTTTTCCTAACAATCTGGGTCCAGAACACAGTAGAGTGGAGTGGAGTGGAGTGGAGTGGAGTGGAGTGGAGAGGAGAGGAGAGGAGAGGAGAGGAGAGGAGAGGAGAGGAGAGGAGAGGAGAGGAGAGGAGAGAATAGAGCTGGAAGGGACCTTAGAGGTCTTCTATTCCAGCCCCCTGCTCAAGCAGGAGAACCTATACTATTTCAGATAAGTGGCTGTCTAGACCCGTGATGGTGAACCTATAGCACGTGAGCCACAGCTGGCGTGCAGAGCCCTCTCTGTGAGCACGTGAGCCGTCGCCCAGCTCAGATGCACCATATATGCACACGCGAGAGCCTCCCGCCAGCCACCTAATTTTTGGCATGCACAGGGGTGGCGGGGCGCATGCGGGAGACGTGCGTGCATGTGTAGGGGGGGGCACGCATATGCAGGGGAGGAGTTTTGTGTGCAGGGGTGGGGGATGTGATGGAAGGCAAGTCGGGTGCAGCATGCCCTCCCGCAGCCCGATTTTGGGCCCAGGAGGCTGCAGGGAGGCCTGCTAGATCCAAAACGGGGCATGAGGGGTGTGATCTGCCCCACCCATGGCCTGTTTTGGGGCCCAGGAGGCTGCAGGGAGGCCTGCTAGACCCGAAACCGGGCGGGGGAGTCACACGCGCATACTTGGGGTGGGCTGAGATCACGTGGCGGAGTCGCGTGCGCATGCGTGGGGGGGGGTCATGCACATATGTGCAGGGTGTGTGTGCATTGCATTATGGGTACCGGCCCGTATGCGCTTTCGGCGCATGACGAGAAAAAGCTTAGCCATCACTGGTCTAGGCTCTTCTTAAAAGCCTCCAGTGATGGAACGCCCACAATTTCTGAAGACAAAGCTGTTCCATTGGTTAATTGTCCTTCACTGTTAGGAAGTTTCTCCTTAATTCCAGGTTGCTTCTCTCTTTCATTAGTTTCCAACCTTTGTTTCTTGGCCTGTGCTCCGGGGCCTTGGAAAATAAGTTGAACCCCCTCCCCCCCTCTTCTTTGCGGCAGCCCCTCAAATACTGGAACACTGCTATCATGTTGCCCCTAGTCCGTCCTTTCTCTAGACTGGCCATACCCAATTCCGTGGTGCTTCCAGATGCCCCTGCAAAGAGCCTTGGTTCCATTCCAAAGGAGCCTAGAATCGGACTCACCTGAACCGTGAGAAGGGCGGCAATAAATAAATAAATAAATAAATGAGGGGATCTTAATCAAGCCTTTATTGGTGGCCATTACCATTCTGGGATGGTGTAAAAATAGGTAAAGGTAAAGGTTCCCCTCGCACATACGTGCTAGTCGTTCCCGACTCTAGGGGGCGGTGCTCATCTCCGTTTCAAAGCCGAAGAGCCAGCGCTGTCCAAAGATGTCTCCGTGGTCATGTGGCCGTCATGACTCAACGCCAAAGGCGCACGGAACGCTGTTCCCTTCCCACCAAAGGTGGTTCCTATTTTTCCTACTTGCATTTGGTACGTGCTTTCGAACTGCTAGGTTGGCAGAAGCTGGGACAAGTCACGGGAGCTCACCCCGTTAGGTGTAACAATAGACATCCATTAATCAAGGGACTGGACTAACTGACTTTTGCTGAAGTGCTTATCTTTGATTCTGTGGCCCCAAAATTCAAGACTTCCTTTGTTTTCTATTGCAGGCAAGTGTAGAAGAGTACAAGACCATGAACGATGTGAAAATGGAGTAGTATGTCGACACCCGCCAAATGGATAAACCTCTGCACACAGCAACGGGTTTGGGGACTATGAGTTATTAAAAAGACATTTTGTTTTGTTTTTTTAAAAACACTCTTTCTCTAAAGCCCCGGGAGATGGGATCCACATTCTTCCTTTAGAGTTTTAACGCATCTACCGTCAGGGAGCAGCGAGTATCCTACATTAATACGGCAGGGTTTTTTTTATTCCATGGTACCTCTTCTAGATCATCAGGTTTGTGATGGGCACAAAGGGTATATTTTCAGCTGATGGGTTCAACCGAGTTTGAAATTTCGTGGGTTTTTTTTAAAAGCTATTCAGAATTAGCTGTGTTGGGATGTTCCCCTCAAAGCCGTTGAGGGTTAAGGTGGCCATACTAATAAAAAGGCATCTGAAAGGACATGCGGAGGGGGAAGACCGGAATGCTCTACTTCTGGTAAACTAGCTTCTGACACTGGTGACATCTGAGATTCTGGGAATGGTCGTCTCACCCTCTTCCAGTACTAAAATATGTCTCCTGTTTTGGTTGCCATAATACAAGGAGAATGTTACTGTGCAATCCGTTATAATTCCCAAAAGGAAAAATTGTACAGTGACTGAGATTAAATTGATTTTGAACTTAATAACAGCAGCAAGGTTGTTGATTGGACAATATTGGAAGAAAAAAGAGTTACCTACAATAGAAGAATGGATATTGAAAGTTACTAACTTGGCTGAGATAGCTAAAATCTCAGCCTTTTTGAAAGACAATACGCAGGAAAGTTATTTAATTGAATGGAAAAAATGGATTGATTATTTTTTTTTATTTTTTTATTTGCATTTATACTCCGCCCTTCTCCGAAGACTCAGGGCGGCTTACACTATGTTAGCAATAGTCTTCATCCATTTGTATATTATATACAAAGTCAACTTATTGCCCCCAACAATCTGGGTCCTCATTTACAAAACAGATATTAGATTAAGAGATATCAGATTGACTTTGAATAATTAGGATGTATTATTTTATATAATGGGGGGGTTAGGAAATGAAAAGATTTGGATGAGGTTAATTGGATTAGAAGGGAAAATTTTATTCTATGTTTGGTTTATGTATAACAATACCTTGTGATTGACCCGGGAAGCTGGGGGGCGGTGAAGGGAGAGGGGAAGGGGATTTTGCGGGGGGGAAGGGGGAAGGGGGGAAAATGTTTTTGTTTGTTAAAACTTTTTCAATTTAAAAAAAAATACAAGGAGAATGTTGAGGAGCTGGAATAGGGGTGGCAAACTCGATTTCACTGAGGGCCGCATCAGGGTTGTGGTTGACCTCAGGGGGCCGGCTGGGCGTGATCGGCCGAGTGGGTGGGCGTGGCCAGCTTTGACGCCACTCCAGGGGTGAAATCCAGCAGGTTCTGGAGAACCGGTAGCAGAAATTTTGAGTAGTTCGGAGAACCAGCAAATACCACCTCTGGCTGGCCCCAGAGTGGGGAGGGAATGGGGATTTTACAGTATCCTTCCTCCAGGAGTGGGGTGGAAATAGAGATTTTGCAGTATCCTTCCCCTGCCACGCCCACCAAGCCACGCCCACAGAACCGGTAGTAAAAAAAAAATTGAATTTCGCCACTCCCCCAAACTGCTGGCATATTTCCTCTTTGCACTAGGTAGACCAGCCAAAGCCACATTGGCCCAGTGTTTCCTCTTCATATTGGGTAGACTGGGCCGAAGTCACGTGAGCCGGCCCCTTACAGTTTCCAGGATGGCCTCACGGGTCGGATCCAACCACATTGCGGACCGGATCCGGCCTGTGGGCCTTGTGTTTGACACCCCTGAGCTGAAGAGAGTGTAGAGAAGACAAGGTGACAAGGGACAATCTTACGAAGAGAAGTTCAGAGAAATGACTACAGGCAGATCTCGACTTACCACCACAGTTGAGCCCAAAATTTCGCTTGTGAGTTTTGCCTCAGTTTACAATCCGTTTTGCCACGGTTGTTAAACAGATCCCTGCAGTTAAGTCAGTAACAGGGTTATTAAGCGAATCTGGCTTCCCCATTGACTTTGCTTTGTCAGAAGGTGTTGTGCCTCGCCCGCCCTCCTCTCCTCAGCCGGGCCCTTCCCTCCTCCTGCTGGGCCTGCTATCAGATTCAGAGTCTGATAATGAAGAGGAAGGCCTGGCATGCCTCCAGCCCCCAGCCACCATGCCTGGACAGAATGTCAGGAATGAACAAACAAACCTCACTCCTACAGCGTGTGAGCACGAAGCCAGCCACGTGCTAGAATTGCCGGCAGCAGATCCGGAGGAAGGGAATTTACAGTGGACGGATCCCCGTTTCCGGAGAATTGAGAGGCGACGTCAGCAGAAGGAAGGGAGGGGCAGGCCTGGATAAATGCTGAGTCATTGAGCCACACCCCATGGCCTATATAAAGGATCTGCTTTTTGGCATTCTTTGAGTCAAGCAAAGTCTCATCTGGTTTGCTGAAGTCACAACTTGGACACCTGTCTGCCTGAGAAATCTGAAAGGAATTTGGCAAAGCTGCAGAGGCTTTGTGGCCACGCTTGATACAGACTTCCCAGACCCGGTCGTCGGAGCGGGAGGGGGACATGACAAAAGGTTGCAAAAGGGGATCTCGTCTCTCTCTCACACACACAGGCATGCACACAGGATGCAGCCCGTCATAAATACAAATCGGGCGTCTCAATTTTGATCCCATGGCCGAGGGCAGCAATGGTTGCGAGTGTGAAAAACGGTCATCGTAAGTTACCTTTTTTTTTTTTTGTGCCGTCGTAACTGAACGGTCACCAAATGGCCTGTCGTAAGTTGAGGGCTACCTGTATGTCCAGCCTAAGGAAGAGCTGGTAAAAGAGGAGACTTGGTAGCAGTCTTCTACAACTTGAAGGCTTCTCACAGGGAAGAGGGTGTGGACATACGTTCTGTTGTGCCCAAGGGAAGGACATGAAGAGTGGGTGGAAGCTTAAGAGAAAGAGATTGAGACTTGAAATAAGGAGGGATTTCTTAACCATGAGAGCTGTTAAGCAGGAGTAGCCTGCTTCGGTGGTGCTCCATGTGTGGAGGAGGTAATCAATCAAGCTTTATTATGACCAACAATCGGGTTGGACAGCCATAGGTCTGGGATGGTGGGTGGATTCCTGCTCTGGGCAAGGAGAGAATAGAATAGAATAGAATAGAATAGAATAGAATAGAATAGAATAGAATAGAATAGAATAGAATAGAATAGAATAGAATAGAAGGAATGGAGTGGAGTGGAGTAGAGAAGAGTAGAGTAGAAGTAGAATAGAATTAGAATAGAATAGAATAGAATAGAATAGAATAGAATAGAATAGAATAGAATAGAATAGAATAGAATAGAATAGAATAGAAGGAATGGAGTGGAGTAGAATTAGAATAGAATAGAATAGAAGGAATGGAGTGGAGTAGAGAAGAGTAGAGTAGAATTAGAATAGAATTAGAATAGAATAGAATAGAATAGAAGGAATGGAGTGGAGTGGAGTAGAGAAGAGTAGAGTAGAAGTAGAATAGAATAGAATTAGAATAGAATAGAATGGAGTGGAGAAGAGAAGAGTAGAGTAGAATTAGAATAGAATAGAAGGAATGGAGTGGAGTAGAAATAGAATAGAATAGAATAGAAGGAATGGAGTGGAGTAGAGAAGAGTAGAGTAGAAGTAGAATAGAATAGAATTAGAATAGAATAGAATGGAGTGGAGTAGAGAAGAGTAGAGTAGAATTAGAATAGAATAGAATTAGAATAGAATAGAAGGAATGGAGTGGAGTAGAATTAGAATAGAATAGAATTAGAATAGAATAGAAGGAATGGAGTGGAGTAGAGAAGAGTAGAAGTAGAATAGAATAGAATAGAATAGAATAGAATAGAATAGAAGGAATGGAGTGGAGTAGAGAAGAGTAGAATTAGAATAGAATAGAAATAGGAATAGAATAGAATAGAAGGAATGGATTGGAATAGAATAGAATAGAATAGAAGGAATGGAGTGGAGTAGAGAAGAGTAGAGTAGAATTAGAATAGAATAGAATTAGAATAGAATTAGAATAGAATAGAATAGAAGGAATGGAGTGGAGTAGAATTAGATTAGAATAGAATAGAATAGAATAGAATTTTTTATTGGCCAAGTGATTGGACACACAAGGAATTTGTCTTTGGTGCATACGCTCTCAGTGTACATAAAATAAAAGATACGTTCATCAAGAATCATAAAGTACAACACTTAATGATAGTCATAGGATACAAATAAGCAATCAGGAAACAATATCAATATAAATCGTAAGGATACAAGCAACAAAGTTACAGTCATACAGTCATAAGTGGAAGGAGATGGGTGATGGGAACGATGAGAAGATTAATAGTAGTGCAGATTTAGTAAATAGTTTGACAGTGTTGAGGGGATTATTATTTAGCAGAGTGATGGTGTTGGGGAAAAACTGTTCATGTATCTAGTTGCTCTGGTGTGCAATGCTCTATAGAATCATTTTGAGGGTAGGAGTTGAAACAGTTTATGTCCAGGATGTGAGGGATCTGTAAATATTTTCACAGCCCTCTTTTTGACTCATGCAGTATACAGGTCCTCCATGGAAGGTAGGTTGGGTAGCCATTGTTTTTGAAAGCAAAGGGTAGGGGTGAGGGATAAAGATAGAAATATTAGCAAGATCCAAAACAGAGGCAACTTAGATGCATTCCTGAGCATCTCATCTTTCAGGATCTGCTGTAGTATCCTAAGCAGAGAAATCTTTCTAAATAGGAGAGTACAATATAATACATATAATCAGCTCATAGGTTGATTATAATACATATAATCAGCTCATAGGTTGGCAACTTACTAGAATATCTGCGCTAAGAGACTGGGATGTACATATATACATACATACATACATGTTTCTGGAGTGGTAAAATGTAGGGAATTCTGTAAAATATTGCAATGTTGCTCTCAGGATTCATGACATTGGGGGCCAGAGGCACTCACTCTCCTCTCTCAAACAGGACTTTTGTTTGGATTTGGTGTCACTTTGAACTTGAGGATACAGTTGGCCAGATTCAGATTCCACTATGTTGAAAGTTGTGGTGGCTGACGGTGTATCACGGTGATAAATCCACCCGTGTTGTTGGTTTTGGGTTTTGTTAACTTGGATTCTACCAAAGCAAGATTCCACCAACTATTAGTGAGTCCGGCATCAAAGTTGGATTTATATGAGTCTTGCTCTAGATCTGTGATGGCAAACCTATAGCACACGTCGCGTACCCAAAGTGGCACGCGGAGCCATGTCGCCTGGCATGTGTGATGTCCCCCATTCCTCTTCTGGGTTTCTGGCGTGCGTGCGTGACGATCGGCTGGCCTTTTTGCTAGCGGCAGTGCCAGAAACTGGAAGAGCTGGTCTTCCATTTTCCTGCGTGAACATGCGTACCGGTCAGCTGATTATCGCATGTGCATGCACGCCAGAAACCTGGAAGAGTAGCTGACTGGTGCACATGTGCGTGCCAGGAACTGGAAGTTCATTTTCAGGCATGCGCCCTGGGCAGATCCTCTTCCGGGTTGCGGCCCAGACAAGCGTGCGCTTGCATGCTCCCTTTTTTGGCACTCGGTGCCAAAAAGGCTCACCATCACTGCTCTAGATCTTCAGCTTCCTGGTGACGTGTTCTTCTAAGGAAATCTCAAGTTTATTATCCCCTAGAACAGGGGTCTGCAAACTTGGCTCTTTTAAGACTTGTGGACTTCAACACCCAGAGGCTGAGGAACTAAGCTAAAAAGCAGGGATTTTTGAAAGGGCTGTGACTGAAGACAGATGATTGAGATCAAGGCTCAGCTGTGGGGAAGAAGAAAATTGAATTCAAGAGGAATACCCCAAACCAAGGTCCCGTATCCAAGAAGTCCCATCTTGGAATTCCAACCAAATGTCCTCGTCTTCTTTCTTCCTGGGTCTTAAGTTGAACTGCACTTGTTACTCAGGCGAGAACTGCTCCGGTCGAGTTCCTGCCCGTTGGCTTTCCATTTTCCCATAGATCCCTTGTCGTCTGTTGGGAGGATGCCAAGGGCTGGCCGTTGGCACCAGCAACAAAGGCAGGACTAGGAGAAACAAAACAGAGATAAAGAGTCATTTAGGGCAGGATTGGCGAGACCGCACAGGCTTCTGAGCGGTGCTGGTTCCTTTGTCCTTACCTGGTACTGGAAGAGAATAAGTTGAGATTGACAGATCACAAGCATCATCATCAATCACCGATGGAAGTTTGTCTCATTCTTCCTGGCTCAGGATAGGCCAAGAAGTCACTAATTGTAGCAGTGCTTTCTACACTCTTGTGTCCTCCAGAATTAGGTCATAACAGTGGTGAAATGCTCCAAAGTCTGCTACCGCTTCACTGCACGTGCACATACTGGCTGAGGATCTCTGGGAGTTGAAGTCCACAAGTTTTAAAGGGACCAAAGTTGGAGACCCCTGCTCTAGCCAGAATTTCTCTCCCTTTCCCTCCCTCCCCCCGTCTCTCTCTGCTAAAGAGAAGTTCCCTGAAGATGGGTTCCCGCATGAGGCTGAAAGCTTGGAAGACAAAACCTCTGGTCCCGGTGACTGACCCAGATTGGACCCTGAAACTGTTGTGTCTGCGCCCCCTGAGCCGGGCCCCCTGCCAGAAAGTGACTTGGAAAGTGAGGGGGAAGGGCCATCAGGACTTACCTCTGGAGCACCGGCTTCCCTGGCTCAGCTCCAGGAGCCAGAGGCAAGCCAGGTGGAGGAGATAACGAGCCCTCCGTCCCCTGACTCTTTTCCCCCCCCGCAGGCCATGCCTCCAGATCCGGCTGATGGCAATCAGGCCTGGCTGGACCCTACGTTTTGTAGGCAGGAGAGGCTGGAACAACAGAAGTAAGGGTGGGGCAGGCCTAGGAAGTGCTGAGTCATGGAGCCACATCCCACAGAATATAAAAGCAGCAAGGGCTGCTATATCCTTTCGTGGCAAGCAAATCAACTGCTTAACTAGAGCTGAAATACTGTTTGTTCCTAGTTGACTCATCGGCATCAAGGGAGATAACAGAGACACTTGGCAGATGCTTGCTAGTTTGCTGCCAGAGCTGATAGTTGCCGGCTAATTAAGTCATCGCTCAGACTGAGGCGAGGGGGACAGAACAGAAACATTATCCTGGGACACATATATTTGCCTTCTTTCGTGAGAAGTAATAATAGCAAAATGTTTCTCTCTATTTTTGGTGCCTCAGTTCATCATATCCTCCCTCCCTCCCATCACATGCCATCTTTTCGTCAACTCTCTTACCTGAAAGCAGTTCTTAAATTTCCGGCTAACAAAATAGAGAGCCACAGGGTTGATGCAGGAATTGAGAGAGGCCATGTTGATGCCAAAGTAATCCATAACCAGAAGGAAACTGGATGGAAGGAGACGGGAAAGAATCATCATGTAGAACATTAAGATGAAGCAAAAGAACTTCTTCAAGGACAAAAGTCAACTCTTGATGACTCCAAGAATATATCCAGCACTTTTCTTGACTCACTCCCCTTTCACTCCTCTTTTATTCCCTCTGGGAGGGGCCATTCATCATCCATCTGTGGCCTTACTCCCAAGTCGACCCTTGTTTTTTAGCTGTTCCCTTCGTCTGGCAACTCTGCGCATGCACACATTGGGAAAAGGCTCCAGCTGTTCGTCTGCCTCACTGATGTCTGACTCCAAAGGCAGCTGATAACTGGCATACGGCCCAGGCCCCCTCTCTGCCTCCAACGCAGAGCTGTTCTGTCCCCTCATCAGAGCCTTCCCCAGACTCCAGGACTGGCCCAAGTTCCTCCTCAACCTCCTCACTGTCCAAATCTGCTGCTATCTCTGCTGGCCGCTGGCGGGCCACAACGCTAACTAGGATTTAACCTGCTTAGCTTTCTCTATTAGTAGATCTGAGGTCAAGTTGTTTCTTTTCTTTGAAAATTATTTTAGTTCAAGCCAAATCCAGATTATCCAAAGGATTGCTTATGCCCAGGTTAGTTTATGGCTTGACTGTTGCAAGGCACTCTCCATGGAGCCGCCCTTGAAGATCACCTGGAAGCCCCAACTGGTTCAGGATACAGTAATGTGACCAGTTGTGGGCATGCCTTGGTATAGCCATGTAACATTTATCTTCACTGGTTGCCAGGTTACTTCTAGTTGCAATTTGAAGTGCTGGTTGTTACTTATAAAGCTGTACATGGCACAGGGCTTGATTACTTGGAGCACACCAGAGGTGGGTTTCAGCAGGTTCTGACCAGTTCTGGAGAACCGGTAATAAAAATTTTGAGTTGTTCGGGCCTCTGTGGCCCAGACTGGTAAGACAGTCTGTTATTAACAGCACTGCTTGCAATTACTGCAGGTTCAAGTCCCACCAGGCCCAAGGTTGACTCAACCTTCCATCCTTTATAAGGTAGGTAAAATGAGGACCCAGATTGTTGGGGGCAATAAAAGTTGACTTTGTATATAATATACAAATGGATGAAGACTATTGCTTGACATAGTGTAAGCCGCCCTGAGTCTTCGGAGTCTTCGGAGAAGGGCAGGATATAAATGCAAAAAAAAAAAAAAAAAACGGTAGTAAAAATTCTGACTGGCTCCACCCCCATCTATTTTCTGCCTCCCAAGTTCCAGCTGATCAGGAGGAAATGGGGATTTTACAGTATCTTTCCCCTGGTTTGGGATGGGAATGGAGATTTTACAGTATCCTTTCCCTGCCACGCCCACCAAGCCACCCCCACCAAGCCATGCCATGCCCACCAAACCACACCCACAGAACCGGTAGTAAAAAAAATTGACACCCCCCCGGAGCACACCTCTCCTCCATAGTATCTACCCAGCTAATTTGATCTTGTAGAGTTGATGCATTCTGGGACTGTTCAATTAAACCAGGGCTCTCCAGAAATGGCAACTTTAAGACTTGTGGACCTCAACTCCCAGAATTCCCCTGACTGGCTGAGGAATTCTGGGAGTTGACGTCCACAAGTCTTAAAGTTTGCACATTTGGAGACCCCTAAATTAAATCAACCCTCTGCTTATCTCACAGAAAGAGCTTCCTGAAACAGGGCCTCTGTGGCTCAGACTGGTAAGACAGTCTGTTATTAACAGCAGCTGCCTGCAATTACTGCAGGTTCAAGTCCCACCAGGCCCAAGGTTGACTCAGCCTTCCATCCTTTATAAGGTGGGTAAAATGAGGACCCAGATTGTTGGGGGCAATAAGTTGACTTTGTATATAATATACAAATGGATGAAGACTATTGCTTGACATAGCCGCCCTGAGTCTTCGGAGAAGGGAGGGATATAAATGTAAATTTAAAAAAAACAACATACCAGAATACCTTTGTGAAAGGATCTACAATCATGGTGATTAGTACTACATTTTCTACATTGTTTGGGAGTGTCCTGTGTCCTGATGATGCCAGATGGACTTCCATGATCAAAATCAATAGTTAGATCTGCCTGAATACTTGGTATTTTGGGGAAAAGCCATTAAAATCTTGACAATGGTTTGTACCAAGCTTCTTTAGAGGTTCATCACTCCTTCACAGTCCTACCTCAAGACTTTACATCAGGAGTGAAATGCTCCCAGTTTGGACCGGATCACCCGATCCGGTAGCAATTGCGGCGGGTGGTTCGGAGAACTGGTAGCAAAAATCCCTGCCCCCCCCTCCACGCCCAGCTGAGCCGCGCGATCATCAGAGGGTTTTTTAAATTTTATTTTTAAAAAGCATTTTTTCTTCGGCCGAAAAAATGCTTTTAAAAGTAAAAAAAAAAAGCCTCTGATGATCAGAGGCTCAGCTGGGATTGTCAGAACCTTTTCAAAGCATTTTTTCTACAAGCTCTTGAACCGAAGAGGCTGTAAAAAAAAAAAAAAGCTTTTAAAGGGTTCTGCCGATCAGGCAACTCAGCTGGGATCGTCAGAATCCTTTCAAAGCCTTTTTTCCTCTGGCGATCCCAGCTGAGTTGCCTGATCATCACAGGCTTTTAAAAGCATTTTTTTAAAAAACCTCTTCGGCCGAAGAGGTTGTAGAAAAAATGTTTTTAAAAGTAAAAAAAAAAAAAAAGTTGGCCATGCCCACCCAGTCACATTACCCCTCCCCACCAAGCCACACCCACGGAACCGGTAGTAACAAATTTTACATTTCACCCCTGCTTTTACATTGCTGTTATCAAAGGAGCTTTGTTCATAGCTGTCTTGCTTAAAATTTTATGGAGCTTTTTAATGGATGTTATCGTGAAGGTCCCAGCTGGGGTGGAAAGGTGGCACAGCCATAATTGAATCAATACCCTTAACAATCAATAAGTGAAGCAAAAGGACTAATTGTCAAAACCGTTCGGATTATTTTTTTTTAAAAAAAAGTCTCAACCATCACCGCAAGGCATTTCTGCGCATTGATCTCACCTAAGCAGCTCGCATCTGTCCACATCTTGTTGGTTATAGATGGTTTTCTTAAGGATCCTGCTGAGATGAAGAGGAAGCCAGCAAAGGGCAAATATGACCACTAGACAGAATACCGTCTTGGCCACTTCTCGACGCTGGAAAAGACACGTGTGATCATTGAAACGAATAGGAGAAGATCAGAAAAAAAGGGGAACGATTTTTCTCATACTTCATTCCATCCTCTCCTCTCTAATGTTTAGGTCAGACCTGATGAGCTTTAGCCTTTTCCTGTTTCCCACTTATTTTCTTCTTGCTTCATCTATTTGGGTTGCGGTTGTCTTAAATTGCTGTTTAACCATCATTAAGAATCACAAGATGAATGTCAGTTTTGGAAGGCAATTTTCTTTTTGCTTCTTACCTGCCAAATATTTTCGCTGGGAAAGTTGGGAGTGGGGGTTGTTGTTGGAGCGGGAGAAAATTAGTCATAACAACATTCCATTTTCAAGGACATCCTGCGTCTGATGGAGACTGCCTGAAGATTGTATCCAATTGAGTTAATTGGACAATGTGATGAACTTGTGGGTGTGGGGCAGGGCTGAGCACTTAACTGGGTGTGGAAAACCTGGACGCTTTCAATTTCGAGTTTTCCCAGCTGTGCCAACACGACATCTCTAATAAATTGGAACTTTGAGGAACCTCAAGCCTCAGAGCTTTATTTCGTTGGGGGTGTTCCTTAGAACCCTGACAATGAGATGAATAGGCAGAGGTGGCATTCAGCCAGTTTGGACTTGTTCGCCCGAACTGGTAGCAGAAATTGCAAGTGGTTGCCCATCTGCCCCAGCTCTTTGTCATCCTATTTAGGCACATTTTTGAGGCTGGGCATATGCGCGGAAGGCACGCACACCACGTGCATGCACAGAAGGCTGGGTTCATGTGTGAATAGGGCGCACGCTAACATTTGTGAACCGGTCATGCTAATCTTCTCTGTATCTATAAATGTACAATTATGAAATGATAGATTGGGTACAATGGAAAAGAAACTGAAAAGAAAGCATAGAATCTTAGAAAATTGGAGTTGCTCGATTACCAAACAAGGGAAAAATTACACAACAAAGAAGAAAGAAAGAAGAGAAGAACAGTGGGTAAGATAGAGGAGGTGAAGGAGAGAGAGGGATGGAAGGAAGGGGAAGGAGAGGAAGATAGGATACTGGAGAAGAGTAGGGGAGAAGGTGAGAAAGGAGGGAAAGAAGGAGTGGGGGAGAGGAAGGGGAAGGAGGAAGGAGAGGAGGAGGAAGAAGGTAGGAAAGACGAGGAGGGAGGGAGGGAAAAGAGGTTTGTTGTGAAATGAAGGGAAATAATAAATAAAATAATAAAATAAAATAAAAATAAATAAAATAAAATAAATAAAATGAAATGATGAAATGAAATCAAATTAAATTAAATTAAATCAAATCAAATATATGTGACCCTAGACAATTCCTCTTCAGTCAATGCAACCCAGGCAAACCAAAAGATTGTACAACCATGATTTAGGTAAAGGTAAAGGTTCCCCTGGCACATATGTACTAGTCATTCCCGACTCTAGGGGACGGTGCTCATCTTTGTTTCAAAGCCGAAGAGCCAGCGCTGTCCGAAGACGTCTCTGTGGTCATGTGGCCGGCATGACTCAACGCCAAAGGCGCACAGAACGCTGCTCCCTTCCCACCAAAGGTGGTCCCGATTTTCCTACTTGCATTTTTTACGTGCTTTCGAACTGCTAGGTTGGCAGAAGCTGGGACAAGTAACAGGAGCTCACCCCGTTATGCGGCACCAGGGATTCGAACCGCCGAACTGCCGACCTTTCGGTTGACAAGCTCAGCATCTTAGCCACTGAGCCACTGCATCTAAACTATGATTTAGATGGACAATTATGGAACAGTGGCAGGAAACAGAATGATAGAGTAAGGAAACCTCCCCCCGTCATGTGTTTAGCCGAAGATGAAAGTCTGCTCGATCTTAGTTATGGAGGATCTCACCCGCTTCATGTGATCGTTGAGGGCCAACCTCATGCCATTGCTCTTGCTCAGCATCTCACAAGACATGAGGGAGTAGAAGACCCCAGTGCAGGCCAAAGGCAGGCAGAAGTAAAATCCGAAGAGCCACCAGTCTTTCACATCCTTGTAAAACTGTAGAAAGAGAATAAGAAAGAAACAACTTGTTGTGATCCAGGCCAAAGTAGGTAGTAGGAAACTCAGTCCGTGGGGAAAAAAAAACTTTATTCAAACAGCTGAGATTTACTTCATTCCCAGCGTCGTTCAACTCAAATTAAAACAAATTCCTCCCAACACAAATTCCTCAGTCCTATCGCAAACCTTGGTCCAATTAGGTAAACTGCCAAAGGCCTTTCTTGGCAAACATTCAGAAGTTACAAAAATAAATGCAAGACTTAGATGAAGCAGAAGATGAAACTACCAACGTTGTTTTCTGGCAAAGCCCAAACGCTGTTACTGGTCTGTTTTAAGCCTTATGGGAGGGGCCAATCATGTCTTGGCCTTACTCCCGAGTTGTCCTTTTTACTTGAGCTGCTCTTGCCTTCTGGCAGCTCTTCTCATGCGTGCATTAGGAAGAGGCTCTTCCTGTTCCTCTGCCTCACTAC
Organism: Ahaetulla prasina; assembly: GCF_028640845.1. NCBI lineage: Eukaryota > Metazoa > Chordata > Lepidosauria > Squamata > Colubridae > Ahaetulla > Ahaetulla prasina. The sequence continues at coordinate 14,951,235 of NC_080549.1, read as the reverse complement.
TGTCAACCTCTGGAAGCTCTGGAGTCCACACCTCACTCCCCGATGTCCCTGGCCTCATCTCAGCCTCATCGCTGTCTGACTCCATTACCAGCTTCACAGGCTGCTGGCAGAGCACAACACAACTTTGAGGAATGGCATCAGTGGTGGTTTTCAGCTGGTTCTATCCAGTTCAGGCGAACTGGTAGCAGCAGCTGCAGGAGGCTCCGCCCACCCGCCTGGACGTCGTCACATCCCATTTTTGATGTTCTGCATATACACACGAGCTCACATTTGTGAACCTGTAGCGAAGGTAAGTGAATACCACCCCTGAATGAAATGCACCAACAAGCTCACTTGCCTGCAAGAATTTGGAATTAGGTGCTGTGCTAAGCAGTGTCGTGTAATTGTTTCAAGTTTGATGTCTGTGTGAACCAGCAAGGTCTGGCTTCTTAAAGAAACCATAGTTAAACAATCCAGTGATTGCTATGTTGTGGGAATTCAGCCTCCTCCTTCTTTTAACCATGATATTCAAATGTCAGACTACTGCAAGTTCTGGACTGCAGGATATCTACCCAAGCTAACTCAGAGTAAATAAAGATAGGCTTGTTCTAATCTAGAGAGTGCTTTTGTCTGCTTTTTCTGTATTGTTGATTTCACAGATTTCACAAGAATCCTTATTCTCAGAGATTTTGCCCCCCAGAGCTGTAGGGAGTAGAAGCTCTTCTTGCCCATATCTCTCTATGGTGTTCTTTCTATTTCCAAATTTGGGGCGTCATACAGGCATATTTTATATTCATTGTTTTTTTAAGGGATGTTAGCTCTTCATTCAGATTCTGGCTTACAAAACATATTTGCCAAGCAATCATACATGGAAAACTTTGACTTAGATGTGTTGTTTTATTACTTTACTTTTTTGTAACAGGTTTTCTATAGCTCTCTCCTCTCCTCTCCTCTCCTCTCCTCTCCTCTCCTCTCCTCTCCTCTCCTCTCCTCCCTCCCTCCCTCCCTCCCTCCTCCTCCTCTCCTCTCCTCTCCTCTCCCTCTTTCCTTCCTTCTTTCCTGTCTCCTCTCCTCTCCCTCCCCTCCCGCCCTCCCTTGATCATAAAAAAGTCATTTCAACTTCATAAAGTCATCCGAAGGGAAATGAGATTAAGGAAGGCATCCTATCTCTTTGTCTTCATATTCTGGTATAAAGTCACTTCCTGGCCATCATTTTCCTCCGACCATCCCAGCTTTAGTCATTCAAAGGTCTCCTGATTCTCTCAAAGATTTCCTTTTTCCTTCCCCCATGTACATTTGGAACTACCATCCGCCAAAAGTTGAGCTTCCTCTGCTGAGCGTCTCCAAACTCGTGCCTTCCGTATAAACTGGGATTATGGCTCCCAGTTTTCGCAACCAATCCTGGAGCGTAGTAAACCCAACAGAGTTAGGGAGCACCAGAATGGAAAAGGCTGAAAAATAAAGAGGTTGGGCAAAATGACTGATGTACCAAAATGAAATAAAGCATCCAGGCAACTATTGGGACTTCCACCTACTCCCAACTAGCTGGAGCTTGTCCATTCAAAGTAGGGAAGAGAGATATATTTCAAACAGTGGTGGGTTCCAATTTTTTTTACTACCGGTTCTGTGGGCATGGCTTATTTTGTGGGCGTAGCTTGGTGGTCATGTGATGGTGGGTGTGGCTTGGTGGGCGTGTGACTGTGTGTGGGTGCTTGGTGGCCGTTTGGGTGGGTGTTGCTGGTTGGTCATGTGACTGGGTGGGCATGGCTGGTTGGTCATTTGGGTCAAAGACCTCAACGAGATACAATTTCCCTGTCTATTTATTTACTACTACTTAACATGCAAAATATATTATTTAATCCTATGTATATATGCCATATGTGTACATACATATTACACAGTATATAGAGTGTGTATAGGCACACACAAAAAGATACATTATCTACTATATATACTGTATGTGTATGTACGCGCACACACACACACACACAGCTCTTCTAAAACTATACACGTTCAACCTCACTTACTACATCTGGAGAAACACACCCAGAGTTCACTTCCTGCCACACATTTAACTATAACTGTTGTGTTCAGCGAGCCGCATTGAGAAATAGAGGCGGTCTCCTATTGGTTAAGACGCATGGCAGCCCCGTGCGTGGGAATCCTTATTGTGTTGATTGGCTCGTCCTGTTTGACAGCTTTGTCATGTCCCACTCCTCCGCTGACGGCCGGGTCAGGGAAATCCGAATCAAGCGTGCCTCTGCAGCTCTGCCAAAGTCCTAGCAAAGTCCTCAAGGCAGGCAGGAGACCAGAAAGTGACTTCAGCAAGATATGTTTAGACTTTGCCTGACTCAGAGAATGCCAGAAAGCAGGTCCTTTATATAGGCCATGGGGTGTGGCTCCATGACTCAGCACTTATCCAGGCCTGCCCCTCCCTTCCTTCTGTTGCCTCCGCCTATCAAGTCTTCTGACACGAGGGTCACTCCAATCGGCAGCTGTTGGTAATAGACCTTCCTCAGGCTCACATGCTGTGGAGGAGGGGGAGGGGTCTAGTTGCTCCGTTTGCCTGGGCATGGAGCCAGGGCTGGGGGCTGGAGGTGCTTCCTCCTCTTCAGCCTGTCTGGGCATGGAGCCAGGGCTGGGGCCGGGAGGCATACTAGAACATTCCTCCGTGTTCGGAAGCAGATAAGAAGACCCCGGCTGAGGTGAGATTGGACGAGACACAACAAGCTTGATATGTAAGAGCTGCCAAACGCAAGGTCTGTGCCGGGTTTTCCAAGTTCGTGTTATTCATTAAAGGTTGCTTACCAATACGCTTGTAGTCACCTCAGTCATTCTTCGATTCCAATACACATCAATAACTACTGTACATTTAGAAGATTACACATGCCGTCAGAGGAAGAAAAGAGGATAGGATAGCAGAGATTCTGTGGGGCAAGGCTGAGGGAGAGAAGTGGAGAGGAGAGGCCGATCATAACTACTTATTAATTTTCAAGCTGTAAGTGTTGATTTATCAAGCCCAATCACATAGCTTCATAGTGGAGCACGGGTATTTAGCTAGTTATTGTATATAAAGAAGTTCCTTCTACAAATGAATCCTACTGAATTATTTCTATCTCTAAAAAGAGTGCAGAGAAGAGCAACAAAGATGATTAGGGGATTGGAGGCTAAAACATATAAAGAACGGTTGCAGGAACTTGGTATGTCTAGTTTAATGAAAAGAAGGACTAGGGGAGACATGATAGCAGTCTTCCAATATCTCAGGGGTTGCCACAAAGAAGAGGGAGTCAAACTATTCTTCAAAGCACCTGAAAGCAGGACAAGTAGCAATGGTTGGAAACTAATCAAGGAGAGAAGCAACTTAGAACTAAGGAGAAATTTCCTGACAGTTAGAACAATCAATAAGTGGAACAACTTGCCTGCAGAAGTTGTGAATGCTCCAACACTGGAAATGTTTAAGAAGTTGGGTAGCCATTTGTCTGAAATGGTGTAGGGTTTCCTGCCTAAGCAGGGGATTGGATCAGAAGACCTTCAAGGTCCCTTCCAACTCTGTTATTATGTCATGTTATTTAGTTGCGGGCTGGTTGGATTGCTGCAAACGCTTGACAAACCCACCGTCATAAAGCTGGACTTTTGCTCAGGGGCCAGCAAACAAACCCAATAGGTCTGTTCGCGGTAATTCAGGTCCACCAAGTCGAAAGCAATGGCTTCTGGGATAGCCAGGATGATGGCCACAGCCCAAATGAAGGTCACTTCCACCGCCTTCCACATGGGGATTCCAATGCCCTGGATCCGGCTCCAGGAAGCCACAGCTCGGTACCTAGAGGAGAAACGAAAGAGGAGGCACCATTTGCAAGAGGAAAAGGTTATTCAGTAAAAAACAACAACAGGAAACGCTCCGAAGAGTTGATTACCTGTCTATGCTGAGAGCACAAAGGCTGAGGACAGTGATGCCAACAGAGGCCTTCTGTATGAATGGCACCAGTTTGCAGATCTGCACCCCGAAAGGCCAATCTTCTGCAAGAATAACAATACCATTTATGGACTACAAATAAGAGAACCCTTTTCCAACAGTGATCATTGCATGATTGACTTCCATCTTAATATACGTTGTGACTTTAACCATCATATCAATAGCATTCCCATTTACAACTTCAAAAAAGCCAATTATGACTCTATAAACAATGATCTTTCATTTCTAGACTGGCAAAATCTGTTCTCAACCTGTATAACTGCTGAAGACCACTATAGAGTTTTTCTACTCGAAATCAACAGAGTCATCGAACTATATGTACCACTAACTACCATCAAGATTAGGAAAAGCAAACTACCCATATCAATAAAAAAGCTTCAATCTAAAAAGATCCTCTGGAAAAGAAAACAAAGGGCTATGTAGCTAATTTTAAAAACGCTACAGAACTATATGCAACCAAATAAAACTGAATGCACAAATTACCACACCAAGCAAGAAGAGGATCTTCTGCACAAATTCCAGTCGTGCCTTCTATAATTTTGTCAACAACAAGCTTGATATGTAAGAGCTGCCAAACGCAAGGTCCGTGCCGGGTTTTCCAAGTTCGTGTTATTCATTAAAGGTTGCTTACCAATACGCTCGTAGTCGCCTCAGTCATTCTTCGATTCCAATACACATCAATAACTACTGTACATTTAGAAGATTACACATGCCGTCAGAGGAAGAAAATGGGATAGGATAGCAGAGATTCTGTGGGGCAAGGCTGAGGGAGAGAAGTGGAGAGGAGAGGCCGATCATAACTACTCATTAATTTTCAAGCTGTAAGTGTTCGTTTATCAAGCCCGATCACATAGTTTCATAGTGGAGCTCGGGTATTTAGCTAGTTATTGTATATAAAGAAGTTCCTTCTACAAATGAATCCTACTGAATTATTTCTATCTCTAGAAAGAGTGCAGAGAAGAGCAACAAAGATGATTAGGGGACTGGAGGCTAAAATGTATGTAGAAAGGTTGCAGGAACTTGGTATGTCTAGTTTAATGAAAAGAAGGACTAGGGGAGACATGATAGCAGTCTTCCAATATCTCAGGGGTTGCCACAAAGAAGAGGGAGTCAAACTATTCTCCAAAGCACCTGAAAGCAGGACAAGTAGCAATGGTTGGAAACTAATCAAGGAGAGAAGCAACTTAGAACTAAGGAGAAATTTCCTGACAGTTAGAACAATCAATAAGTGGAACAACTTGCTTGCAGAAGTTGTGAATGCTCCAACACTGGAAATGTTTAAGAAGTTGGGTAGCCATTTGTCTGAAATGGTGTAGGGTTTCCTGCCTAAGCAGGGGGTTGGATCAGAAGACCTTCAAGGTCCCTTCCAACTCTGTTATTATGTCATGTTATTTAGTTGCGGGCTGGTTGGATTGCTGCAAACGCTTGACAAACCCACCGTCATAAAGCTGGACTTTTGCTCAGGGGCCAGCAAACAAACCCAATAGGTCTGTTCATGTAATTCAGGTCCACCAAGTCGAAAGCAATGGCTTCTGGGATAGGATAGCAGAGATTCTGTGGGGCAAGGCTGAGGACAGTGATGCCAACAGAGGCCTTCTGTATGAATGGCACCAGTTTGCAGATCTGCACCCCGAAAGGCCAATCTTCTGCAAGAAGCTGGGAAGAAAAACAAAGGAGAGAAAACCTCAGCATTACTTCTCCATAATGAGCCGAAGTGGCGCCATGTTTAGAGTGCGGTACTGCAGGCTACTTCTGCTGCCTGCCGGCTGCCTGCAATTTGGCAGTTCAAATTTCACCAGACCCAAGACTGACTCAGCCTTCCATAACTTCTGAGGTTGATAAAATGAGGACCCAGATTCTTGGGGGCAAGAGGCTGACTCTGAAACTGCTTAGAGAGGGCTGTAAAGTACAGTGAAGCAGTATATAAGTCTACATGGTATAGCTTCCTTCCTTCCTTCCTTCCTTCTTTCCTTCCTTCCTTCCTCCCTCCCTCCCTCCCTCCTTCCCTTCCCTTCCCTTCCCTTCCCTTCCCTATCCATCCATCCATCCATCCCAGCTCAAGGTTGACTCAGCCTTCCATCCTTCCGAGGTGGGTAAAACGAGGGCCCAGATTATTGGGGACAATATGCTGACTCTGTAAACCACTTAGAGAGGACTGTAAAAGCACTGTGAAGCGATATATAAGTCTACTTGCTATACCTACCTTTCTTCCTCCCTCCCTCCCTCCCTCCCTCCCTCCCTCCCTCCCTCCCTCCCTCCCTTCCCTTCCCTTCCCTATCCATCCATCCATCCATCCATCCATCCATCCATCCCAGCTCAAGGTTGACTCAGCTTTCCATCCTTCTGAGGTGGATTAAACGAGGACCCAGATTCTTGGGAGAATATGCTAACTCTGTAAACTGCTTAGGAAGGTCTGTAAAGCACTATGAAGAGATATATAAGTGCTATTTAGATAACATTTGCTATCTAACCCATGGTGGCACAGTGGTTGGAATGTAGCATTGCAGGCTAATTCTGCTGACTGCCAGCAGTTTGGACCTCACTGGCTCAAGGTTAATTCAGCCTTTCAGCCTTCCGAGGTCAGTAAAATGAGGACCCTGACTGTTGGGGGCAACAGGCTGACTCAGTAAACTGCTTAGAGGGGGCTATAAAACACTGTGAAGTGGCATATAAGTCTAAGTCCTATTACTATTGCTATTGCTATAATGGAAGATTCTCAGGAGAATGTTGGGGTATTTGTGTAATAGAGACATTCCAGCCAAATAAGATTTTGGGAAGTACAGGTAGTCCTTGATGTATGACCGCAATTGAGCCCAAAATTTCTGCTGCTCTGTGAAACGGTTGTTAAATGAGTTTTGCCCCATTTTACCACCTGTCTTGCCACAGCTGTTCAGTAAATTACTGTGGTTGTTGTTACGTTAGTAACACGGTTGTTAAGTGAATCTGGCTACTTACGCTAGCGTACGGTTGTTAAATGAATTTTGCCCCATTTTACGACCTGTCTTGCCACGGTTGTTAAGTGAATTGCTGCGGTCGTTACGTTAGTAACACGGCTGTTAAGTGAATCTCGCTTCTCCATGGACTTTGCTTGTCAGAAGCTCACCGAAAAGTGATCACATGACCCCAGGACACTGCAACCGTCATAAATATGAGCCAGTCGCCAATTGTCTGAATTTTGGGGGGATGCTGCAACAGTTGGATGAAAACCGATCATAAGCCACTTTTTTTCACTGCTATCGTAGCTTTGAAAGTTAAATGACCTGTCGTAAGTCGAGGACTATCTGTATAGTCTCTCCAGAATCATCATCATGTATTAAAATGCGTCCCTGACTTCCAGCAACTCGGGGCGGTTAAGCTTGCTGGCTTTATATTTTTATTTAGAATCCATCTATATATTACATCTGTATGAGATAATAAAAACAATCACTATCATTAAAACAAGACATATTGTAGGAGTTGACCAGGCAGAGCTCAAGGGTGGAGTCAAGCACATCATCAGTTTGGAATCTCTAAATCCTCATAATAGACCTACTGTACTTTTCGGAGTATAAGATACACTCCCCCACACCCAAAAAAAGAGGGTGGAAATGTTGCTGCGTCTTATACATCAAATACAGCCATTTTTGGTCTCCCGAAGCCATGCCCCGCGTGTCCCGTTTTTGCAAAACACGGGCCCATTTTTTGCAAAAGCAGGGGGCGCAGAGGCTTTGGGAGGGCTGCAGAGTGCTCCTGGGGGCTGGGGAGAGCAAAAACTTTTTTTTCTTGCTTACCTCTTTGAAATCTTGTTGCGTCTTATACACCAGTGCGTCTTATAGTCCAAAAAATACGGTAAATCTCTCCCTCTCTCTCTCCTCCCCCCCCAAAAAAATCTGTTGACTCTTATCTGGTGCTAATTTGCCTTGACTGTTACTAATTAAGATTCTTGTTGGGAAGGAAGCATGAAATAAACCAATAGTATCTTTTGAACAATTAGGATGATTAAAGACTTGGAGACTAAAATGTGTGAAAAAGGATTGTAGGAATTAGATATGGCTAATCTAGAAAAGAAGGACTGGCGGAGGTGGGGAGGGACATGATAGCAGGGTTCCAATACCTCAGGAGCTGCCACAAAGAAGAGGGAGTCAAGCTATTCTCCAAAGCACCTGAGGGCAGGACTAGAAGCAATGGGTGGAAACTAATCAAGGAGAGAAGCAACTTAGAACTAAGGAGAAATTTCCTAACAATGAGAACAATTAACCAGTGGGCCAGCTTACCCCTTAGAAGTTGTGGGTGCTTCACCATTGGAGGTTTTTAAGAAGAGATTAGACCGACACCTGTCTGAAATGGTATAGGGCAGAGGTGGGTTTCAGCAGGTTCTGGCCAGTTCTGGAGAACCGGTAGCGGAACTTTTGAGTAGTTCGGAGAACTGGTAGTAAAAATTCTGACTGGCCCCACCTCCATCTATTCTCTGCCTCTCAAGTCCCAGCTGATCGGGAGGAAATGGGGATTTTTTCAGTAACCTTCCCCTGGAGTGGGGTGGGAATGAAGATTTTACAGTATCCTTCCCCTGCCACGCCCACCAAGTCACACCCACAGAACCAGTAGTAAAAATTTTTTGAAACCCACCACTGGTATAGGGTCTCCTGCTTGAGCAAGGGGTTGGACTAGTTGACCTCCAGAGGACTCTTCCAGCTTTATTCTGATTGTTTGAGGCAAACCATTTATGTACCATATACACACTCTCTTCTATCCTGGTTCTTGACTTTTTGCACCTGATCCATATCTTTAAAAAAACGCTAAGAGCAAGAGAAGTGGGAAGTTAAGATCAAAACTGCCAGGTGTCCCTTAAAACGGGGATTTATTTATTTATTTGTTGAATTTATATTGCTGCCTATTCGCCCATGGCGACTGAAGGCGGCTTACAGGATATAAAAACCACATTTAAAAACAGTACAAGCTAATTTTTTAAAAAAATCAAATAAATTAATGTAATAAAATCACCCCCCACCTCCCGCCCCAGTGACAGCCAATCGCATGAGCCATTTAATGGGCTCCATCCCACTCTGGGTTCCAAAGGCCCACTGGCAGAACCAGGTCTTCAGCGTCTTCCAGAAGAGGGTTAGAGTTGGGACCATTCTAATCTCTGGGGGAATGATGTTCCAGAGACAGGGAGCCACCACAGAGAAGTCCCTTCTTCTGGGTCGCACCAGGTCAGGATGAAATGCTCCTGGTTCGGACCGGATCGCCCGATCCGGTAGTGATGGCGGGTGGTGGTTCGGAGAACTGGTAGCAAAAATCCCTGCCCCCCCTTCCCACCATGCCCAGCTGAGCCGCACAATCATCAGAGGCTTATATATATATTTGTTCGTTTTCTCCGTGTAAAATTGAAGTGTCTTGGCGATGACGAAGTCTCATTCGTCATCTTCAGGCTTCAGCTTCGTGCTTCTGGGAGCAATGTGCCTGAAGATGACGAATGAGACTGAAATGTCGCCAAGACACTCTAATTTTACACGGAGAAAACCCTAAACTAAAGACTCTATATATATATATATATATATATATATATATATATATATATATATATATATATATATATATATATATATATATATATATAAAAGCATTTTCCTTTGGCCAAAAAAATGGTAACATCGCCCAAAATTGTGAAGATTATTCTGTAAGCATTAATGGCCATTGGGCTGTCTTGCAGATTGGAGTTTTAATAGATGTTTCTTTCTTTCTTTCTTTCTTTTTTTTAATGCTGTGCGAGATTGGATGGCAGTCCTTTGTGTAAACTGATTTTTTTTAAAAAAATAAATAATTGTAGACTGCCAAGGAGTCTGAAATCATGTGGTATATACATTGATGTATATGAGTCATTATATATGATGTAAATTGCGTGATTGAGATTAGACTGAGAAGCATTTGTAACATGTGGAATGGTTCCAAATAATGCTTATGATAAGGTGAATGAGGAATGAGTAAAGAACCCCAGATTTAATAAGTGTAAACAGGATTTATAAAGACTCAATAAATGTTTATTTCCTTCTTTAAAACGCTAAGAGCAAGAGAAGTGGGAAGTTAAGATCAAAACTGCCAGGTGTCCCTTAAAACGGGGATTTATTTATTTATTTGTTGAATTTATATTGCTGCCTATTCGCCCATGGCGACTCAAGGCGGCTTACAGGATATAAAAACCACATTTAAAAACAGTACAAGCTAATTTTTAAAAAAAATCAAATAAATTAATGTAATAAAATCACCCCCCACCTCCCGCCCCAGTGACAGCCAATCACACGAGCCATTTAATGGGCTCCATCCCACTCTGGGTTCCAAAGGCCCGCTGGCAGAACCAGGTCTTCAGCGTCTTCCAGAAGAGGGTTAGAGTTGGGACCATTCTAATCTCTGGGGGAATGATGTTCCAGAGAGAGGGAGCCACCACAGAGAAGTCCCTTCTTCTGGGTCGCACCAGGTCAGGATGAAATGCTCCCGGTTCGGACCGGATCGCCCGATCCGGTAGTGATGGCGGGTGGTGGTTCGGAGAACTGGTAGCAAAAATCCCTGCCCCCCTTCCCACCATGCCCAGCTGAGCCGCACGATCATCAGAGGTTTATATATATATTTGTTTTCTGAGGTTTTCACGGGTGTTTAGGTCATCTTTGGTTGTCGCTCCGATTAGAGTGTCTATCATTTCGACGAAGTCTCATTCGTCATCTTCAGGCTTCAGCTTCGTGCTTCTGGGAGCAATGTGCCTGAAGATGACGAATGAGACTTCGCCGAAATGTCGCCAAGACACTTCTAATTTTACACGGAGAAAACCCGAACAACCAAAGACCTACATATATATATATATATATATATTTATTTTCTGAGGTTTTCACGGGTGTTTGTATATAGGTCTTTGGTTGTTGCCTGGTTTTCTGTGAAAATTGAAGTGTCTTGGCGACATTGACGAAGTCTCATTCGTCATCTTCAGGCTTCAGCTTCGTGCTTCTGGGAGCAATGTGCCTGAAGATGACGAATGAGACTTCGCCGAAATGTCGCCAAGACACTTCTAATTTTACACGGAGAAAACCCGAACAACCAAAGACCTACATATATATATATATATATATATATATATATATATATATATATATATATATATATATATATATATATATATATATAAAAGCATTTTCCTTCGGCCAAAAAAATGGTAACATCGCCCAAAATTGTGAAGATTATTCTGTAAGCATTAATGGCCATTGGGCTGTCTTGCAGATTGGAGTTTTAATAGATGTTTCTTTCTTTCTTTCTTTCTTTTTTTTAATGCTGTGCGAGATTGGATGGCAGTCCTTTGTGTAAACTGATTTTTTTTAAAAAAATAAATAATTGTAGACTGCCAAGGAGTCTGAAATCATGTGGTATATACATTGATGTATATGAGTCATTGTACATGATGTAAATTGAGTGATTGAGATTAGACTGAGAAGCATTTGTAACATGTGGAATGGTTCCAAATAATGCTTATGATAAGGTGAATGAGGAATGAGTAAAGAACCCCAGATTTAATAAGTGTAAACAGGATTTATAAAGACTCAATAAATGTTTATTTCCTTCTTTAAAAACGCCATATAAATTACATTAAGAAATGTTTGCGGTAGGAAACTTAAATCATTAAAGACCGCTTTATTTTAAATTTAACTGAAAGTAGAATTTCCTGGTGGGTCAGTGGCTAAGACACTGAGCTTTTTGATCAGAAAATACAGGTCTCCTGCGTAAGGAAGGGGTTGGACTAGATGACCTCCAAGGTCCTTTCCAACTCTGTTACTGTTATTGTATGCGTTTTGGTTGGGTTTTTTTTCTTGCTTGCATGAAGAATTAACAACTGGAATAATTCAAGTAAAGAGGCAAAAAGAATATTGACTGTGATCAGTTTCTATTGAGTAACGAAAAAGTTTTTTCCCCTCTTTATGTTTTGAACACTTTGTTCAAATTTCAGAACCGTTGTTTTTCCACACTAGATATTACAGTCTTGTGATTCACTGGTGTGATGAAAGATGAATGACAAAGATTATCCCAATTTTAAAATCTTGATGACCTTCTAACTGTACTTCCACAGCTAAAATATGCCTGGAACCCGCACTGTATATTAGACATTAATACAATTGAGCGAGTCCAGAGATATTTCACGAGAAGAGTCCTCCATTCCTCTAATCACAATAGAATCCCTTACACCACCAGGCTTGAAGTTTTGGGCTTAGACAATTTACAACTACGCCGCCTTCGGTCTGACCTAAGCATAGTACACAAAATTATCTGCTACAATGTCCTGCTTGTCAATGACTACTTCGGCTTCAACTACAACAATACACAAGCACACAATAGATACAAACTCAAGGTAAACCGCTCCAAACTCAATCGCAGAAAATACTTCAGCAACAGAGTGGTCAATGGCTGGAATGCAGTACCTGACTCTGTGGTTTCATCCCCATACCCCATTTAGCCAATTCTATAACACCAAATCTTTCTAATCAACATAACCAAGATCAAAGTTTCATTTTTTTTTTCACAAGCACAAATTCCAGAAGTGATATCCAAATGAGAACATATTTTCCTCTTTAAATAAAGTCATCAATTTAACCGTTCCTGTTTTATCTTCCTTGCTATGGAAATAATGTGTGTTTCTATTTGCACCTAGACATCTCTGTGAACTGTTTTTTTTTTTTTAATTTGCATTTATATCCCGCCCTTCTCCGAAGACTCAGGGTGGCTTACACTATGTTAAGCAATAGTCTTCATCCATTTGTATATTATATACAAAGTCAATTTTTATTGCCCCCAACAATCTGGGTCCTCATTTTACCTACCTTATAAAGGATGGAAGGCTGAGTCAACCTTGGGCCTGGTGGGACTTGAACCTGCAGTAATTGCAAGCAGCTGTGTTGATAACAGACTGTCTTAGCAGTCTGAGCCACCAGAGGCCCTGTTTTTATTCCCTATTTTTATTTACAAAATGTATTGTATTCTTTCAAATTCTTTGGGCAACCTCTTTATTTGTGATCAGTATGTAGCAATGTTTCTTACAGTTGGGATATTGACGAGGTCTCAAATATTAGGAAAATAAATATCTAATAATTACATGGTTTTCTTAATATTTTTCCACAAGTACAGACTACCATTTTTTCCCCCCCAATCAGTCAAGGGTTGATCCACTGGCTTGTCACCTGAATCTGACACGGTGGGCTGAGAGAGTGACTAGTCCAGGCTCACCCAGTCAGTTTTCATGCCTAATATAGAACTAGAACTCACAGTCTCCCAATGATTGGCTCAAAGTCACCCAGCTCCCTAAGGCGGAATTGGAACTCAGAGTCTCCTGGATTCTAGCCATGTTCCTTAATGACACTAAACCAAACTGCTTCTCATCCAGAAATTTCCTGACAGTTAGAACAATTAATCAGTGGAACAACTTGCTTCCTTTAGCTGTGGCTGCTCCAACACTAGATGCTTTTAAGAAGAGATTGGAGAACCATTTGTTTGAAATGGTGTAGGGCAGGCACCTCCAACCTGGCCCCACTTTCACATAACTTTCACCTCCTCTGGGCTGTTCGCTCTTGCATCTTGTTCTTTACCGACCTTTGGGAGAATAGGCTTTGATCTAAAAAGAATACAAATTCAGACGGATGGGCAAAGATTGCCCACCCTAGATTAGATAATACTTTGCTGCATTGGCCAATTGTCTAGTTGGGTGTAAATCAATCTCTAAGTGCCTAAGTTATCAGTGGCTTTTCCCCACCTCTTCATTGCATCTTTAAGTGGAAAGCGCTCTCTTTGTTGTTGTTAGTTGGGAAGTCGTGTCCGACCCATCGCGACCCCATGGACAACATTCCTCCAGGCCTTCCTGTCCTCTACCATCCTCTGAAGTCCATTTAAATTCATGCCTACTGCTTCAGTGACTCCATCCAGCCACCTCGTTCTCTGTCATCCCCTTCTTCTTTTGCCCTCAATCTTTCCCAGCATTCGGCTCTTCTCCAGTGAGTCCTTCTTTCTCATTAGGTGGCCAAAGTATTTCAGTTTCCTCTTCAGGATCTGGCCTTCTAAAGAGCAGTCAGGGTTGATCTCCTCCTTGTTTGTTCGCCTTGCAGTCCAAGGGACTCGCAGGAGTCTTCTCCAGCACCATAGTTCAAAAGCCTCAATTCTTTGGCACTCAGCCTTTCTTATGGTCCAACCTTCACAGCCATACATTGCAACTGGGAAAACCATAGCTTTGACTATACGCACTTTTGTTGGCAGGGTGATGTCTCTGCTTTTTAGTACGCTGTCTAGATTTGCCATAGCTTTCCTCCCCAGGAGCAATTTCTTGGCTGTAGTCCCCATCTGCGGTGATCTTGGAGCCCAGGAAAATAAAATCTGTCACTACCTCCATTTCTTCACCATCTATCTGCCAGGAATTGAAAGGGACGGATGCCATGATTTTTGTTTTCTTAATGTTGAGTTTCAAGCCAACATTTGCACTCTCCTCCTTCACCTGCATCAAGAGACTCTTTAGTTCCTCTTCGCTTTCTGCCATTAGAGTGGTATTATCTACATATCTGAGGTTGTTGATATTTCTTCTGGCAATCTTAATTCCAATTTTTGATTCATCTAGCCCCGCCTTTCTCATGATGTGTTCTGCATATAAATTAAATAAGCAGGGTGATAGTATACAGCCTACAAAGTGCTCTCTAACCCTAAGCAAACCTGAGAAGATCAGGATCATTGGACAGGAATCAGGGGTGAAATCCAGCAGGTTCTGACAGGTTCTGGAGAACCGGTAGCAGAAATTTTGAGCAGTTTGGAGAACCGGTAGCGGAAATTTTGAGTAGTTTGGAGAACCATGAAATACCACCTCTGGCTGGTCCCAGAGTGGGATGGGAATGAGGATTTTGCAATATCCTTCTCCCAGGAGTGGGGAGGGAATGGGGATTTTGCAGTATCCTTTCCCTGCCATGCCCACCAAGCCATGCCCACAGAACCGGTAGCAAAAAAAATTTGGATTTCCCCACTGACAGGAATGCATTGTTTTGAAATGAATTGCTGCAGATGCTTGTTAAGTATACTGTGTGTTATTGTCATGGGGTTCCTGAAGATGGAAATAATTGAAATTAGGAACATGGAATAACCATGTTATTGTAACTCCTAACTTCTTCAAACCACGTACCTTGGTTTTCGTTTACATGAAAGCTGGGACATGATCAGTGAAGTAAAGACAAGGCTAGAAAAAGCTCGAACCGCATTCTTCAAAATGGAAAAGGTCTTCTGCAGTCACGACATAAGCCTAAGACTGAAATCTGACCAGGAGGCTGGTCAGATGTTATGTCTTTTCTATTACCGCATCTAAAGGAACGCGGTGGCTTAGTGGGTAAGAGACGCTGAGCTTGTCAATCGAAAGGTCGGCAGTTCGGCGGTTCAAATCCCTAGTGCTGCCGCGTAACGGGGTGAGCTCCCATGACTTGTCCCAGCTTCTGCCAACCCAGCAGTTTGAAAACACGTAAAAAATGCAAGTAGAAAAATCGGGACCACCTTTGGTGGGAAGGGAACAGCATTCTGTGTGCCTTTGGCGTTGAGTCATGCCGGCCACATGACCACGGAGACGTGTTTGGACAGCGCTGGCCCTTCGGCTTTGAAATGGAGATGAGCACCGCCCCCTAGAGTCAGGAACGACTAGCACATATGTGTGATGGGAACCTTTACCTTCACCTTATCCTGCTCTACCGCGTGGAGAGTTGGTCTCTTGACAGAAAGCCACTTGAAGAAACTAGAAGCATTTGAAATGTGGATTTACAGATGGCTGTTACGTGTGAGCTGGGTTGACAAAATCACAAATGAGGAGATGATAAGCTACCTGGGAAAGCCAAGGGAGATCATCAAAACCATTAAAAAGCGGAAGTTAGACTATTTTGGACATGTGATGCGACACCCAGAAAAATACGGCATCCTTCACTTAATCCTCCAGAGAAAGATTGAAGGCAAAAGAGGTCCAGGCAGAAGAAGAAGAACATCATCATGGCTTCAAAACCTAAGGGACTGGTTTGGACACAACTCAGCAGCACTTTTTCATGTGGCTGTTGACAAAAATAGGATTGCCAATTGATCACCAACGTCTGATGACGGGTATGGCACAACAACAAGAAGAAGAATTTCAAATATTCCTCATTCTCCACCTCCTTTTAAAAATATTTAAAACTGGTAATGCTGAACACTCTGTTCTTTTTCTTTTGCAGAGCAAAGTTGTGGGAGTAATAGCAAGAGCACTTAGACCAATGGTGGGATTCAAGTAATTTAACAACCAGTTCTTTGCCATAGTGATTCCTTCCAACAACCAGTTTGCCAAACTGCTCAGAAAGTTAACAACTGGTTCTCCAGAAGTGGTGCGAACTGGCTGAATCCCACCACTGACTTAGACTTATATACCACTTCATAGTGCTTTTACAGCCCTCTCTAAGCGGTTTACAGAGTCAGCCTATTGCCCCCAACAATCTGGGTCCTCATTTTACCCACCTCAGAAGGATGGAAGGCTGAGTCAACCTTGAGCTGGTCAGGATTGAACTGCTGGCTGTGGCCAGAGGAAGGAAAGAAAAAAGGAAGAGAGGGAGGGAGGGAGGGAGGAAGGAAGGACAAAAGCACTTATATACCACTTCACAGTGCTTTGACAGCCCTCTCTAAGCGGTTTTACAGAGTCAGCCTATTGCCTCCAACAATCTGGGTCCTCATTTTACCCACCTCAGAAGGATGGAAGGCTGAGTCAACCTTGAGCTGGTCAGGACTGAACTGCTGGCTGTGGGCAGAGGAAGGAAAGAAAAAAGGAAGGGAGGGAGGGAGGACAACAGCACTTATATACCACTTCACAGTGCTTTGACAGCCCTCTCTAAGCGGTTTTACAGAGTCAGCCTATTGCCTCCAACAATCTGGGTCCTCATTTTACCCACCTCGGAAGGATGGAAAGCTGAGTCAACCTTGAGCCTGGTGGGATTTGAACTGCCAAAATTGCAGGCAGCTGACAATCAGCAGAAGTAGCCTGCAGTACCGCACTCTAACCACTGCACCACCGAGGCTCATCATGACCAAAGTCAGTAGGAGAACAGTGTTACAGCTGGGAGGCTAATTCCAGGCAAAAGGTGAGAGGGATGTCAGTATCTCTCTGTCAATATATAAGGGTTCATGAATTGGAATAAAGGTAAAGGTAAAGGTTTCCCTCGCACATACGTGCTAGTCGTTGCCGACTCTAGGAGGCAGTGCTCATCTCCATTTCAAAGCCGAAGAGCCAGTGCTGTCCAAAGACGTCTCCGTGGTCATGTGGCTGGCATGACTCAATGCCAAAGGCGCACGGAACGCTGTTACCTTCCCACCAAAGGTGGTCCCTATTTTTTCTACTTGCATTTTTACGTGCTTTCGAAACTGCTAAGTTGGCAGAAGCTGGGACAAGTAACAGGAGCTCACCCTGTTACATGGCAGCACTAAGGATTCGAACCGCTGAGCTGCCGACCTTTCAATAGACAAGCTCAACGTCCTAGCCCCTGAGCCACCGCGTCCCAGGGGAAGGATACTGTAAAATCTCCATTCCCTCCCCACTCCAGGGGAAGGTTACTGTAAAATCTCCATTCCCACCCCACTCCAGGGGAAGGTTACTGCAAAATCCCCATTTCCTATCGATCAGCTGGGACTCAGGAGGCTGAGATATAGATGGGGGCGGGACCAATGAGAAGAGATATTTATCTGTTCTCCGAACTACTCAAAATTTCCACTCCTGGTTCTCCAGAACTGGTCAGAACCTGCTGAAACCCACCTCTGATTTGAATCCTATATATCCTCCACAAGGGCATTTCCAGATTGAACTAAATCGGGTCTTCTCTAAAGTCCAACTGCTATAGGACATATATCTTCACAGACACCAAGTTAGAGAAGATTGCTCTTAGTACACCACTTGTTGGAGTTCTTGCCAAGTTAACTTCTGATTACGTTCAAAGGAGATGATTGTGTAAAAAAATAAATAAATCCCAAACAGAAATATCTGGGAAGGAGGAGTACGTAAAACAATTATGTTTCCCAGATATTTGGGCCCCGAGGCCTCCCATTTAGTCACATTTCACTGCCTATATGACATCTGATCATAACTTCTGGTTCTTGAGCTACAGAACAATAGCTCTACTGTTCCTTCTGCTGCAATGCTCAACAACTTGGCGGAAAAAAATAATACTGTAGTAGGAGGTATGCTCCACGTTTCCATTCTGATGTTAGCAATGACTTTCAGTTCGCCTTATCCTTCTACATGCAAGTTTTCTGATCTGTGAAGTAGGTAGTTTAGTTTATTTATTTATTTATTTTATTTTATTCGATTTTTATACTGCCCTTCTCCCGAAGGACTCAGGGCGGTGTACAGCCAGATAATAAAAAAACCCACAATATAAACATTAAAACAGAATGTTTTAGTTGTTTACTTTACTTTATTTTACTTTACTTTACTTTACTTTACTTTACTTTACTTTACTTTATTGTCATTGCACATGGTACAACGAAATTAAAGTCCCTCTTCAGTGTACATTATAACTATAAAAATAAAAACACAGATATACATCCTTTACATTCTATATAATTGAAATTGAAAACCTGATATTGCACTATACCGTAGAATTCAATATGGTTATTGCCCTGGGATAGAAGCTGTTTTTCAGCCTATTTGTCCTTGTTTTCATTATCCGGTACCGTCTGCCAGATAGTAGTAGTTCAAAAGAAAAAAAAAAAGGAGTGCCCAGGATGAGATGGGTCTTTAAGAATGTGTTTTGAACTTTCTTAAGGCAGCGGGAGTTTATAAAGCTCTTCCAAAGAGGGAAGAGGGCGACCAATGATCCTCTGGGCAATGACATTGACCCTCTGGAGTGCTGTCCTATCTGCCCCGGTGCAATTGGCAAACCATACACAGGTGCAATAAGTTAAAATACAGTGCAGCGGTAGAAGGCCACCAGCAGTTTTTCATTCACTTGTTGTTTCCTGAGAAGTCTCAGGTAGTATAATCTCTCCTGGGCCCTTTTGACCAGTGCTGCAATGTGAGCGCCCCAGGTCAGCTTCTCTTCTATGATAACACCCAGAAACGTAAAACTGGCCACTTGCTCCACTCGGTCTCCAAGGGCTGGATGCAGTGGTGAAAGTCAATTTTTTTTACTACTGGTTTTGTGGGCATGGTTTGGTGGACGTGGTGTGGCTTGGTGGGCGTGGCAGGGGAAGGATACTGTAAAATCTCCATTCCTTCCCCACTCCAGGGGAAGGTTACTGTAAAATCTCCATTCCCACCCCACTCCAGGGGAAGGTTACTGCAAAATCCCCATTTCCTATCGATCATCTGGGACTCAGGAGGCTGAGATATAGATGGGGGCGGGACCAATGAGAAGAAATATTTATCTGTTCTCCGAACTACTCAAAATTTCCACTCCTGGTTCTCCAGAACTGGTCAGAACCTGCTGAAACCCACCTCTGATTTGAATCCTATATATCCTCCACAAGGGCATTTCCAGATTGAACTAAATCGGGTCTTCTCTAAAGTCCAACTGCTATAGGACATATATCTTCACAGACACCAAGTTAGAGAAGATTGCTCTTAGTACACCACTTGTTGGAGTCCTTGCCAAGTTAACTTCTGATTATGTTCAAAGGAGATGATTGTGTAAAAAAAAAAAAAATCCCAAACAGAAATATCTGGGAAGGAGGAGTACGTAAAACAATTATGTTTCCCAGATATTTGGGCCCCGAGGCCTCCCATTTAGTCACATTTCACTGCCTATATGACATCTGATCATAACTTCTGGTTCTTGAGCTACAGAACAATAACTCTACTGTTCCTTCTGCTGCAATGCTCTACAGCTTGGCGGAAAAAAATAATACTGTAGTAGGAGGTATGCTCCACGTTTCCATTCTGATGTTAGCAATGACTTTCAGTTCGCCTTATCCTTCTACATGCAAGTTTTCTGATCTGTGAAGTAGGTAGTTTAGTTTATTTATTTTTTTATTTTATTTTATTCGATTTTTATACCGCCCTTCTCCCGAAGGACTCAGGGCGGTGTACAGCCAGATAATAAAAAACCCCACAATATAAACATTAAAACAGAATGTTTTAGTTGTTTACTTTACTTTATTTTACTTTACTTTACTTTACTTTACTTTATTGTCATTGCACATGGTACAACGAAATGAAAGTCCCTCTTCAGTATACATTATAACTATAAAAATAAAAACACAGATATACATCCTTTACATTCTATATAATTGAAATTGAAAACCTGATATTGCACTATACCGTAGAATTCAATATGGTTATTGCCCTGGGATAGAAGCTGTTTTTCAGCCTATTTGTCCTTGTTTTCATTATCCGGTACCGTCTGCCAGATGGTAGTAGTTCAAAAAAAAAAAAAAAAAAAGGAGTGCCCAGGATGAGATGGGTCTTTAAGAATGTGTTTTGAACTTTCTTAAGGCAGCGGGAGTTTATAAAGCTCTTCCAAAGAGGGAAGAGGGCGACCAATGATCCTCTGGGCAATGACATTGACCCTCTGGAGCACTGTCCTATCTGTCCCGGTGCAATTGGCAAACCATACACAGGTGCAATAAGTTAAAATACAGTGCAGCGGTAGAAGGCCACCAGCAGTTTTTCATTCAGTTGTTGTTTCCTGAGAAGTCTCAGGTAGTATAATCTCTCCTGGGCCCTTTTGACCAGTGCTGCAATGTGAGCGCCCCAGGTCAGCTTCTCTTCTATGATAACACCCAGAAACGTAAAACTGGCCACTTGCTCCACTCGGTCTCCAAGGGCTGGATGCAGTGGTGAAAGTCAATTTTTTTTACTACTGGTTTTGTGGGCATGGTTTGGTGGACGTGGTGTGGCTTGGTGGGCATGGCAGGGAAAGGATACTGCAAAATCTCCATTCCCTCCCCACTCCTGGGGTAAGGATATTGGAAAATCTCTATTCTCTCCCCACTCCTGGAGGAAGGATATTGCAAAATCCTCATTCCCTCCCCACTCTGGGGCCAGCCAGAGGTAGTTCTCCGAACTACTCAAAATTTCCGCTACCGGTTCTCCAGAACCTGTCAGAACCTGCTGGATTTACCCCTGCTGGATGTCTGATCTATTCCTTCTATAGGAATTATATTTCTCAGGTGACAGGAGCAGAATGTTTTCAGTACCCCACCAGAAAGATAGTTTCAGCCCATAGAAATCCTACCCTATCTTTCATAGCCATATTTGTCACTTTCATAGAATCGTAGGGTTGGAAGGGACCCTGATGGTCTTCTACTTCAACCCTCTGCTCAAGGCAGGAGTCCTTATACCATCCTGGACAACCTTTTCTTGAAAACCTCCTGGAATGGATCACCCACAACTCCAGGATGTCCCATTGATTAATCATTCATACTGCCAGCAAATTCCTCCTTAGTTCCATGTTAGAACTAAGTTCAACTCTGATGAGTTTCCATTCATTGCTTCTTATCCTGCACTCAGATACAATGGAGAATAAATCAGAAGAACAGAATAACAAAGTTGGAAGGGACCTTGGAGATCTTCTAGTCCAACCCACTGCTTAGTCAGGAAGCCCTATATCATTGCGGACAAATGGTTCTTAAAAACCTCCAGTGTTGGAGCGCCCACAATCTCTGGAAGCAAGTTGTTTCATTGATTATTATTATTATTATTATTTATTGAATTTCTAGACCGCCCTTCTCCCGAAGGACTCAGGGCGGTGTACAGCCAGGCTAAAAAACATACACAATATACAATTTAAAAACTAAATTAAGAAACTTATTACACAATTGGCTGAGAAATTAAAATATTTAAAATCTAAAAACCCCAATTTAAAACATAAATAGAATTTAAAATTTAAAAACTAAACAGTTTAAAAAAGTTAAGCTAGCCCCGCGCGAATAAACAAATATGTTTTCAATTCGCGGCGAAAGGTCCGAAGGTCAGGTATTTGGCGTAAACCAGGGGGAAGTTCATTCCAAAGAGTAGGAGCCCCCACAGAGAAGGATCTTCCCCTGGGGGCCGCCAGCCGACATTGTTTGGCATTGTTTGGATTGATTGTTCTATCAGGAAATTTCTCCTTAATCCTAGGTTGGTTCTCTCCTTAGTTAATTTCCTTCCATTGGTTCTTGTCCAGCCTTCAGGTGCTTTGGAAAATAGGTTGACCCCCCCTCTTCTTTGTAGCAGCCCCTCAAATATTGGAACAATTGCTCTCATGTCACCCCTAATCAATGTTCTCTTCCCTGTGACAACCCTTTAAGTGGTGGAAAATGACTATTAGATCTCCCCTAAGCCTTTTCTTCATCAGGCTAGACATATACACCCCCCTTTCTTTCAGTTGGACTGTACCATTTCAAACTATAGGTCCCAGAAGTAGCAGAACTTGCCAGGTTAGATGGCTAGTTCTCTGAAAAGGACCATTGGCATCTCTGCTATTCAGACAAATTTTCAACTGCCTTTAATAACATCTGATCAACTTCTGACTGTTGAGCTACAGAACCATAACTAACGATCACTTGACATCATGGATCAGATTGGGAATTTTTTGCAGCTACTACATGGATGGTGCCAATTACTATGGACTCTTCCTGGCTGCATCCCAAGCAGATGCATCTTTTTACATCACACATGTGCTACCACTACCAACCTTATATTTGAGCATCTGTTGACTTCATCTCGTTGATCAGTCAAGTGGAGCTGGCTTTGAAAGGAAGGGTGCCATAGCAACGTGATAAACCCAGTTGAATAGCAATGGTAAGTTATAAGTAGATGAATAAAATAAATAAATACCTTATAGACATTTACGGGCAAAGCAATGAGGATGTAGAAGAGGTCTCCAAGAGCAAGGCTGGCAATGAGGACATTGGGCCCATTTCTCATGCACTTATTCTTATAGATGATCCTTAGCAGGGTGGAATTTCCAATGATACCCACTATGAAGATAGTACAAGAGACAAATGTGTTGATGTACTTGAAGGCTTCCCGGATTTCTGTTCGCTTCGAACACATGACTGGTAGAGGAGCTTGTGGGATGGCACGTCCAGAAAAAGCCTTTGATTTGTTGGAAGGGACTTTATGATCTGGGAAGACACCTGCTTGGATAATTTTGAAAGTTGGATCTTCTCCCAGAATCTCCAAAGATATGGTGCTGTCTTTGAAGCTGTTGGCCGTCTGGCTGGAGACACCCAAGATCAGGCAGGAGGCCAACACTAGAGCAATGAGATGTCTACCCATGGGGAAGCCAAGGTCAAAAACCCACACAGTTTTGTGTGTGTTGAGCATTGCAGTGTTAACGATGTCTCCTAAGATGTCCTATTCTCATCTGCAGGTGGAAGACACCTACAAGAATCTGGATAACACGAGAGAAAATTTAAAAAGTGATATTAGTATAAGCATGATTTTCTTTTCATTTGATTATTGTTTGTAGAGAATAAGGATAAGCAACCCACACAGCCCATGGTTCTTATATACTCCCTGTTTGAGTCTCTTCTACAATTGCCATACAAATTTGCCATTAAAAATGATGAATTAAACCCTAGGGTTGCAGATAAATAGGTATCTGCTTCTGTAGCTTCTAGAGGACAAGAAGTAAACTTAAAAAAAAAATAGAACATGTGGCATTCCAAGTTAAAAGGAAAATGTTAGAATTGACAGATGGCAAGGTGATGTTTAAGGTTCCTGGAGCAAATAGCAAGCTGGGCATGCACCATCTTACAAGTGTCATTTCCTCCTTTTGATAGAATAGACCCTTATGGATCTACCAATGGAAACTACATAAGATATGGGGAAGAACTAAAGCCCTTCCCTCCAATGTCACTAGGAGCATCTGTTGTACCAATGAAGGTGGAAGCAAGACCATAGAATAGAATAGAATAGAATAGAATAGAATAGAATAGAATAGAATAGAATAGAATAGAATAGAATTAGAGTAGAGTAGAGTAGAGTAGAGTAGAGTAGAGTAGAAGAGAAGAGAATTAGAGTAGAGTAGATTAGAGTAGAATAGAATAGAATTAGAGTAGAGTAGAGTAGAATAGAATAGAATAGAATTAGAGTAGAGTAGAATAGAGTAGAGTAGAATAGAATAGAATAGAATAGAATAGAATTGAATTGAATTCTTTATTGACCAAGTGTGATTGGACACACAAGGAATTTGTCTTGGGTGCACATGCTCTCTGTGTACATAAAAAGACAAGGTACATTTGTCAAGAGTCATAAGGTACAACACTTAATGATAGTCATAGGGTACAAAAACACTCAAATCATATTAGGAAACAATCAATATCAATATATATTGTGAGGATACAAGCAACAAAGTTACAGTCATGGAGTCGTAAGTGGGAGGAGATGGGTGATAGGAACGATGAGAAGACTAATAGTAATAGTAATGCAGACTTAGTGAATAGTTTGACAGTGTTGAGGGAATTATTTGTTTAGCAGAGTGATGGCGTTCGGGGGAAAAAAAACCATCTGTTGAACTAGCAGCTCTGTTTTTCCTTTTCTTGCTTCTGTTCCAACTAATGAAATGGTACTTAAGAAGGTTGTCACAGAGAGCTACGTTTAGCACTTGCATGTCAGTAATGTTCCTCAAGAACTCAACATCGTGAGCTTCCATTACATTTTTACTTTGTAATGGGAAAGAAAAGGCCATTCTTTAATAACAACAGGTAGCCCAAAGGCAAGCAACCTATTTCCCCTTTAATAATTATTTGGTTGCAGTACTGCATTCTAACCACTGCGCCACCAGAGCCGTGGTTAGAATGCAGTATTGCAGGCTAACGCAGTGCTCACTCTAGGAGTTTGCTTCTGAATGGCTCAAGGTTGACTCAAACTTCCATCCTTCCGAGGTTGGTAAAATAAGGACCCAGATTTTTGGGGGCAATATGCTGACTCTGTAAACTGCGTAGAGAGTGCTGTAGAGCACTGTGAAGATAATAATAATAATAATAATAATAATAATAATAATAATAATAATAATAATAACAACAACAACAACAACAACAACAACAACAACAACAGAGTTGGAAGGGACCTTGGAGGCCTTCTAGTCCAACCCCCTGCCCAGGCAGGAAACCCTACACCATCTCAGACAGATGGTTATCCAACATCATCTTAAAAATTTCCAGTGTTGGGGCATTTACAACTTCTGCAGGCAAGTTGTTCCACTTATTAATTGTTCTAAGTAATAAGACTTAGTAATAGACTTAATAATAGATTTAGTAATGTCTAAGTGCTATTGCTATAGAAGAGCCATAGTGGCGCCGTAGTTAGAATGCAGTATTGCAGGCTCTGCCCACAGCCAGTAGTTCACTTCTGACCGGCTCAAGGTTGACTCAGCCTTCTATCCTTCCGAGGTGGATAAAATGAGGACCCAGATTGTTGGGGGCAAGATGCTGGCTCTGTAAACCACAGAGAGTGAAGTGATATAGAAGTCTAAATGCTGTTGCTATTTCAAATCCCATCAGCCACAGTCAGCATGTCTGATGGCAAGGGCTTATAAAAATTATACTATGTATGGGATATTAAGTTCCCGATTCCTAATATCTAGTTGGGTTTGATTAAGGCATGATATCATGAAAATATGTTGAAGTTAGTTCAGAATGTGGGAGGTCAAAACGAGGGAGGTTGTCTCAGTAATTAGAAGGAAGAAACATCTTTTAGCTAAACATGAAGTCATTGGGACTTTAAATTTTATCCGAACAGTAAATTAAGTTAAATTACATTTCAGTTCTATCTATCCACATACTTTCTGATTTACACTAACAGCTTGGTGGATTGCAAGTGGCTGAATCTGATACGTAATGTTATTTCTTGTTTTGTGCAAATGCAGAGTAAATTTTTAAACATGTTTTAAAGATATACACATATATACACATCAGAGGTGGGTTTCAGCAGGTTCTGACCAGTTCTGGAGAACCGGTAACGGAAATTTTGAGTAGTTCGGAGAACCGGTAGTAAAAATTCTGACTGGCCCTGCCCCAATTTATTCTCTGCCTCCCAAGTCCCAGTTGATGGGACAGAAATGTGGATTTTGCAGTATCCTTCCCCCAGATTGGGGACGGAATGGAGATTTTACAGTATCCTTCCCCTGCCACGCCCACCAAGCCACACCCACAGAACCAATAGTAAAAAAAATTGAAACCCACCACTGATACATATATACAAATATACACATAGACACACAACTCCAGGTGGCAGACATATCCAACACACTTTCCTTCTCCTATTTTCCCCACAACAACAACCCTCTGGGGGCGTGTTGGGCGGAGAGAAATTGACTGGCCTAAAGTCACCCAGCTGGCTTTCATGCCTAAGGCAGGACTAGAATTCCCAGTCACCTGGTTTTAGGCCAGCACTTCAATCACTGCACCAAACTGGCTCTCCATTGCGAAATAAAAGACAAAGTAGTTCTTTTGAAAGCAGTAAGTTGCTTGGAAACGGAAATTCATTATTAATGCTTAGTAATGTAGCATTTCCTTACATACGATAATTCCTTCCGCAAAATGATTGCTGTACAATTGCTTTCTTGTTCTATTTACAAAACTTTTTAAAAAACAGATCCTGGATCCCAACTCATAATTTAATTGCAAGATTAGTGAATAATGAAAAGGAATGAACTTCAAGATTAAAGGAATAATGGGGGGAAAAATGCGACGAGTGTATTAAAATAGGATCCCCTGCCTTGAAACACCAGTCCATGAAAATGTCAGATGCAAGAACCGCTGTTGGGCTGTGAGCCATCAAAACTTCAGTCTGAAGAGTTACAAACATTTCATCACTTGACCAAATGAAACTGGAAACCATTAAAATACACATAAACCATCATAGCTTAAATTCATGACACCGAAACGTTAACATGCTAAAATGAAGCTTTTATTGAAATATTTCTGAATCAATAAATAGAGCTGTCTGGCTTCTATAGCTTAATAATTCTCAGATGCATTCAGCGTCTCTGATGGTGATTCTGTATTTTCCATAACTTCCCCATCCTGGACAGCTCAAGTGATTTGGCAGTTGGCTTCCAGGTTCCACAACCGGGAAGATTTGTACCTACAAGAGTGGCCAGAATTGTAGAAACCTTTTGGGAAAAGTGTATTTTTGAGGTTTGATGGCTAATAACACCACTTTTTTTGGAGTTTCAAGATAATCCTATTCCACTGCTGGAATGGCCTGGGAATAGCCCAGACCTTCACCCAATTATAAATCGATGGAGCCGACTAAAGAAACTTGTTAGTCAGAAGCGACCCAGCAATAAAACACAGTTAATAGAAGCCATCATTCAATCTTGGTTGAACTCAAAGACTTGGTTCACTCCATGGGAAGACGTTGTAAGGCATTGTAATTCATGCTAAAGGTTACCCAACTAAGTATTAACTGACATGGTAATAATTTCCAATTAATATCCAATTAATATAGTTTCCAATTACTATCCAATTAATATAATTTCCAATTAATATCCAATTAATATAGTTATTACATAATTATGCTTCCATATCGTATAGTTATTTTCATGCTTATGCTTATATATACTGTTGTGACAAATAAATAAAATAAATAAATAAAAATTAATTTTTGTATATCTCATTTTTTCTACGTTTTTCACTTTTCTTCTTTATAATGTAACTGCTCTTCTAATAGCAAATCCTTCATAAAAGTTATTGCATTACGTTCTTGATTAAATTCTCTTTCCATTGATATATAATTTTATGGTACTACTCCCCAAAAAAGTGGAGTTATTAGCTAGTTTTAGAAAATATACTTTTCCCAACAGGTTTCCACAATTTTGGCTACTACTGTACCTGTTTATAGCTTGTAAATATAGGATCCAGTTCTCACCCATTTGTGTTCCCCAATTGTTTAAACCTAGCTTTCATTGAGTATACCTCAAAAATGTAAGATGAAGAAAGAACTTGAGATCAATGCAATTTACAAAGAAGCATCCCACTTGAATACAGCTCATCTGTATGGAATCCACACTGCATATCGGACATAAATACAATTGAGAGAGTCCAGTGATATTTTATGAGCAGAGTCCTCTACCCTCAATAAAATACCATATGCCACCAGACTTCAAATTTTGAGCTTAGACAACTTAGAACTATGCTGCCTTTGGTCTGACCTAAGCGTAGTACACAAATTTATCTGCCACAATGTCCTATTTGTCAATGACTACTTCAGCTTCAACTACAACAATACACAAGCAAATAATAGATACAAACTCAAGGTTAACCACTCCAGACTTGATTGCAGAAAATACGACTTCAGCAACAGAGTGGTCAATGCCTGGAATGCACTACCTGACTCTGTAGTCTCTTCTCCAACCCCCCAAAACTTTAAGCTTAAACTGTCTACTGTTGACCTCACCCCATTCCTAAGAGGTCTGCATAAGTGCACCAGTGTGCCTACTGTCCCTGTCCTAATGTCCCTTTTTACTCCTTTTCATGTATTGAAATTATGTTTATCTTATATATGCTTGACAAAATAAATAAATGAAATAAAAATAAGATGCATGGGCTTCAATGCTCATAAATTCCTCAGCCCACCCAGTGGCTGGGGAATTCCTGGGTGTTAAAAGTCCACACATTTTGAAGTTGTCAATGTTGAAAAACACTGCTCTAGTCATTTTCTCCAGATTCATCTGCTCTGCCGCTTCCTTTCTTCCTTTAATTCCCAACAACTTTCCCCCACTATTTTAAGAACAGCCATTTCCAAACAATCCCTGTTTTGTACACATAATCCAAAAATGATGGTCCAGATATCACCAAAACACTGATCATCAAAACAGATATCCAAAATCTGAGCAAACAACCATTTGTCATCGTCATCTTGCATGCATCGGAACCGTAGCTAGATGCCATCTTCTCCTACCTTGATGCATACAACTTGTTTATGTTCGAATTCCCATTTTATTACCTCAGCTGACTGGTCAAAGGAAGGAATAATCCTTGTGTTGTGGTCCTACACGCCAGATTTCCCTTTCAGCAAAATTAGCTCTTCCGGTGCCGCTTGCTGGTTAGAGGTGTTTAGAACCAAGAGCCTTCCTAAATCTGGTGCCACAAAGAAGATGCAGCCGGAGAGGCTAAATTCAGTTGGCTGAAATCGTTTCTTCAAGGATGAACAGTTCTTATTTAGGGGCTACAGCCTATAACACGAGACCAGAGGAAATGGGACAGACAGGGTAAGTTTTGTCATGTGGGAGGAGGAGAAGAACACAAACAAGTTACATGCTTCAGGCAAGGGGAAGGTGGAGGAGGGAGCAGTTATGGGCAGAGGGATCTTATGTTCAGGAAGCAGATCCCAAAATGCAAGGGCATTCTGATATTCATCAATGGATTATTGATACATGTTTTGCCTCTCAATGTTTCAGTTGGGATCTTTGTTTTTTTGTTTTGTTTTTATTAATAATTTTTATTCAGCATTTACATCTTTAGCATCTTTGTTACATTTTCATAGCTTTCCAATACCGGCATCTTTGGTAATATCTATTTTATCTTTTAACCGACTATATACACATACATTTTATATAATATATAATATAATAAAACAACAGAGTTGGAAGGGACCTTGGAGGCCTTCTAGTCCAATCCGTACCAAGGGCCGTGGTAGCTCAGGCTGTTAGAAGCCTGTTATTAGAACACAGCAGCCTGCAATTACTGCAGGTTCAAGCCCGGCCCAAGGTTGACTCAGCCTTCCATCCTTTATAAGGTAGGTAAAATGAGGACCCAGATTGTTGCGGGGGCAATAAATTGACTTTGTAAATATACAAATAGAATGAGACTATTGCCTTATACACTGTAAGCCGCCCTGAGTCTTCGGAGAAGAGCGGGATATAAATGTAAATAAAATTTAAAAAAAAAAACCTGCCCAGGCAGGAAACCCTACACCATCTCAGGCAGATGGTTATCCAACATTTTCTTAAAAATTTCCGATGTTGGAGCATTCACAACTTCTGCAGGCAAGTTGTTCCACTTATTAATTATTCTAACTGTCAGGAAATTTCTCCTTAGTTCTAAGTTGCTTCTTTCCTTGATGAGTTTCCACCCATTGCTTCTTGTTCTACCCTCAGGTGCTTTGGAGAACAGCCCGACTCCCTCTTCTTTGTGGCAGCCCCTGAGATATTGGAACACTGCTATCATGTCTCCCCTAGTCCTTCTTTTTTATTAAACTAGACATACCCAGTTCCTGCAACCGTTCTTCATATGTTTTAGCCTCCAGTCCCCTAATCATCTTTGTTGCTCTTCTCTGCACTCTTTCTAGAGTCTCAACATCTTTTTTACATCGTGGCGACCAAAACTGAATGCATTATGCCAAGTGTGGCCTTACCAAGGCATTATAAAGTGGCACTAACACTTCACGTGATCTTGATTCTATCCCTCTGTTTATGCAGCTCAGAACTGAGTTGGCTTTTTTAGCAACTGCTGCACACTGCTGGCTCATATCTAAATGGTTATCCACTAGGACTCCAAGATCCCTCTCACAGGTACTACTGTTGAGCAAGGTACCACATACACGGTACCTGTGCATTTTGTTTTTTTGGCCTAAATGTAGAACCTTACTTTTTTCACCGTTGAATTTCATTTTGTTAGATAGCGCCCAATGTTCAAGTCTGTCAAGATCTTTCTGTAACTTGAGTCTATCTTCTGGAGTGTTGGCTATTCCTGCCAGCTTGGTGTCATCTGCAAATTTGATGAGTTCCCCATCTATCCCCTCGTCCAAGTCATTGATGAAGATGTTGAAGAGTACTGGGCCTAAAGCAGAGCCTTGGGGTACTCCACTGCATACTTCCATCCATGTGGATGTAGTTCCGTTGAGGACTACACGTTGAGTGCGGTTGGTCAGCCAGTTACGAATCCATCTGGTGGTGGTGCTGTCTAACCCACATTTTTCTACTTTATCTAGTAGTAGGTTATGGTCTACTTTATCAAATGCTTTACTGAAGTCCAAGTAAATTATTGGATTAAAAACATTAATTTTAGATTCTTTCTCCAACCAGTTATACCATCTATTCCATGTTTCGTAATAAATCATTTTCCTCTCGGTCTTTTAATTCCATTGTTTATCTGCTTCTGCACATTCTAGCACCTTTTTTATAATCATCGTATTTGATGGAGCAAATCTTTGTTTCCAATTTTGTGCAAATGAAATTCTGGCGGCCGTAATTATGTAAAGTATGAGGTACTAAATTTCTTTTCTAATCTTCTCTTTTATAATTCCCAATAAAAATAATTCGGGTTTCATAGCAATTTTTTCCCCTGTCATTTCCTCTAGCCATTTTTGGATATTTAACCAATATGCCTGTGCTTTGGGGCATGTCCACCACATATGGACATATGTCCCGTGTTGATGGTTGCATTTCCAGCAATTTGGTGCATTTTTTGGGGGATATCTTGGCCAATCTCGCCGGGGGTAAATGCCACCTATAAAACATTTTGTAAATGTTTTCTTTATAGGCGGCCAACAATGTCATCTTATAATTTGTTCCCCATAATTTTTCCCAATACTCTAATTCAATATTATACCCAGAAATTTTTGCCCAAATTATCATTGTTTCCTTTACCATTTCCTCCTCCATTTATGCACTCTCAATTGGGATCTTTGTTATTGTTGTCTTCTGATAAAAGATCAAGTGTTGTTTTGTTCATGAGATAATCTTCTGTTTTTTCCACTCTCTCTCTCTCTCTGTCCTTATTTCCCCCCCGTTTCCTTCTGTTCTGGTGTATAGCGTTAACCCCAATTTCGACTATCAATGAGATAAAATGTTGAAAAAAAAAACACAAGTGCAAACCAAAGAAGCCAATAAATCTTGCAACTAAACACTGCTTATAAGAAGGAGTGTAAAATAGAGCTTTATGGGGATATGGGGAGAAAAACAGGAATTGTGCTTCTCACCAACATTTCAGGATCCCATTTTGGCATGTCAAGTTTTACTTGAAAACTCTTTCTGCAGATATTTTTATAATGTTATATAATAATAATAATAATAATAATAATAATAATAATAATAATAATAATAATAATAATAATAATAATAATAATAATAATAATAATAATAATAGTGTTTTGGAACACAATACCCCGGATATCATGATTGTGGAAAAGAAAAAAGTGTGGATAGTCAAAATTGCTATACCTGGTGACAGCAGAATCGATGAGAAACAACTTGAAAAAGTCACCAGATATCAAGATTTGAGAATCAAATTGCAGAGACTCTGGCATAAACCAATGCAGGTGGTTCCAGTGGTACTCGGCACACTGGGAGCTGTGCCTAAAGACCTAGGCAAGCACTTAAAAGCAATTGGCATTGACAAGACCACCACTGGTCAGCTGCAGAAGGCCACCTTACTGGGATCTGCTCGCATAATTCGCCGATACATCACGCAGTCCTAAACGCTTGGGAAGTGTTCGACTAGTGATCTGTAATATGAAATCCAGCATAGTTATCTCGTTTGCTGTGTATACTATCATTTTGTGTAAATAAAACAACAACAACAACAACAACAACAACAACAACAACAACAACAACAGAGTTGGAAGGGACCTTGGAGGTCTTCTAGTCCAACCCCCTGCCCAGGCAGGAAACCCTACACCATTTCAGACAAATGATTATCCAACATTTTCTTAAAAATTTCCAGTGTTGGAGCATTCACAACTTTTCCAGGCAAATTGTTCTACTGGTTAATTGTTCTAACTGTGAGGAAATTTCTCCTTAGTTCTAAGTTGCTTCTCTCCTTGATTAGTTTCCACCCATTGCTTCTTGTTCTACGCTCAGGTGCTTTGGAGAATAGTTTGACTCCCTCTTCTTTATGGCAACCCCTGAGATATTGGAACACTGCTCTCATGTCTCCCCTAATCCTTCTTTTCGTTAAACTAGACATACCGAGTTCCTGCAACTGTTCTTCATGTGTTTTAGCCCCAGTCCCCTAATGCTCTTTGTTGCTCTTCTCTTCCCTCTTTCTAGAGTCTCAATATCTTTTCTACATTGTGGCGACCAAAACTGAATGCAATATTCCAAGTGTGGCCTTACCAAGTCATTATAAAGTGGTATTAACACTTCACGTGATCTTGATTCTTGATGCCCATGTATCTTTTTTTTTTTTGCAAAGAATCAGGACTACACGATATACCATATTTTTCGGAGTATAAGATGCTCCTTAGTTTTTGGGGAGGAAATTAAGAAAAAAGGTGATTGGCAGGTGGATTAGCCTCCCAGAATACCCCCAATCAACCATTCCCAGAGGTGAATTTTAGCAACAGGTTCCTCGGTTGTGAGCAATGTGCCTTGCTTTTTTTTTTTTTTTTTTGCTTTTTTTTCTGCCTCTGAAACTTCTGAAACTCCGTTTCTGAAAAAAACTTTTTTTTCTGTCTCTGAAAGCCTCTGAAACAGCTTCAGGAAAAAAAAGCCTCTGAAGCTCTCTTTGGGGACTTCTTTTCTGAAGCTTCATTTCTGATGCTTTTTTCAGCCTCTGAAACCTCCGTTTGGGAAGCTGGGCGGGGCTACATTCGGAGTATAAGACGCATCCCTCTATTTTGGGGAAAAAAGGTGCATCTTACAATCCAAAAAATACGGTAATTCCAGGTAAGTTGATTTAGTGCTCATGCTTATACACACAAATCTGGTCAAATAACGGTCAGCACTAAACTGGCCCTAGATAAGTTAGTAGAATGCAATCGATGTTGGGCTTGTGGCAACATAACGATTCCAGGCTGATTCCACTCTTGACTCTGCCCTGGGTTCTACCCAGTGGTGGGATTCAGCCAGTTCGCACCACTTCGGCAGAACCGGTTGTTAACTTTCTGAGCAGTTTGGCAAACTGGTTATTGGAAGAAATCATTAGGGCAGAGAACCAGTTGTTAAATTACTTGAATCCCACCACTGGTTCTACCACACTTTCTCCTGTACCTTTGTAGGAATTTTCCCCTGATATACATTTATCCATATACCATATTTTTTGGACTATAAGATGCACCTAGATTTTGAAGAGGAAAACAAGGAAAAAAATAGTTTTTTGCCTCCACGCGTCCTGTTTTTGCCCTCCCCGGCCCCCAGGAGCACTCTGCAGGCCTCCCAAACCCTCTGCATGTCCTGTTTTTGGTCTCCCCAGCCCCCCAGAAGCACTCTGCAGGCCTCCCAAACCCTCTGTGAGTTCCGATTTTGCCAAAAATGGGTCAGTTTTCACAAAAAATGTTTTCAGTTTTCAGGTCCGCACACGGTTTGGTCTCACTAGTGTTCCCGGAACACAATCCAACATAGAGATACTGCCATTATCACAGAACCTCCCACAATCGCTCTCCTGACCACCAGGTACAATTGCATGTTTCCCTCCTTTGGGGCAAACGTTTCTTACCTGGGCCAGTGCACTAGGTTACCTGGTCCTGGGCCTTCAGTTGTTTACTGTCTCTCCCTCTTCCTCCTTTGATTTTGTGGACCATAGTTATCAATTTAGTTTGGCTCGGAGCCTGCAATTGGAGGCCAATTCTCAGATAACTCTAGGCAGTTGAAATCAACAGGTGCGCTCCCAGATTCACTGAGAAAAGCCCTCAAAAAAGCCTTGAGGCCCACGCTGGGCACCAAGATTGTGAGATATAAAATCCCCAAATGGTATACTCACAATGCGAAGACGAGTCTGGTTCACAATTCCAAGGTTTAGTTCAAAAAGCATTTGCAAAGGCGGCCTCCAAGTCTCTTCCCAAGTGGACTGAATACAGGGAGAGCAAAGCACAATATTCAATCCATACATTTCATACCCTCTTCACAATGCACGCCATGCCTAAGAAACTCCCCCGGCTAACCCCCTTATTCTACTAGGTCCATAATGGTGAACCTATGACACGTGTGCCTGTTGTGGCTCCCACCCCCGAACCTGGCCCCATGCCCAAAAGTGCCTTGGAGCCGGGCCTGCTGCCAGAAAGTGACTCGGAGCCGGGCCTGCTGCCAGAAAGTGATTTGGACAGTGAGGGGGAAGGGCCATCAGGACTTACCTCGGAAGCACCGGCCTCCCTGGATCAGCTCCAGGAGCCAGAAGCAGGCCAAGCGAAAGAGATAACGAGGCCTCCTTCCCCTGACTCTTTCCCCCCCAGGCCACGCCCGCAGACCCAGCTGACAGCAATCAGGCTTGGCTCAGTTCCAGGTTTTGTAGGCAGGAGAGAAGGGAACAACAGAAGCAGGGGAGGGGCAGGCCTAGGAAGTGCTGAGTCATGGAGCCACACCCCACAGGATATAAAAGGAAGCAAGAGCTGGTGTGTCTCTTTGTATCAAGCAAATCCACGGATTGACTAGAGCTGACGGTTGTGACTCACCAGTGTCTTGGCAGCTAACAAGGGCTCTTGGCAGACGCTGGCTCTTTTGCTGCCAGAGCTGATAAGAGCCAGCTAATTAAGCCATCGTTCGGATGGAGGCAAGGAGGACATAACAGTGCCACCTGTGGCATGCAGAGCCCTGTCTGCAGGCACACGAGCCATCGGCCAGCTCAGCTCCACTGCACATGCATGCTCGCTTCCCACTGTCCAGCTGATTTTCAGGTCTGCCCTGCAAGCGGGAAATACCCCACCACCACCATGCATGGGGAACTTCTTTCTCCTCACTTTCTGTTGCCTGTGCCTTCCCAGATCTCCAGAGATTCCTCTCCCAGCACTGTTTTGGGAGGCGAGGCTTCTCCCCTCCCAGCCATTTTGGGAGGCAAAGGCTCCCCCCCTCCTGACCATTTTGGAGGCTTTCCCCCCCTCCCAGCCCTTTTGGGAGGCAAAGGCTCCCCCCCTCCTGACCATTTTGGAGGCTTTCCCCCCCTCCCAGCCATTTTGGAGGCTCCCCCACAGGCATTTTGGGAGGCAAAGGCTTCCCCACTCTCCCAGCCAGTTTGGAGGCTTCCCCCCCCAGCCGATTTGGAGGCTCCCCCCCAGGCATTTTGGGAGGCAAAGGCTTCCCCACTCTCCCAGCCAGTTTGGAGGCTTCCCCCCCAGCCGATTTGGAGGCTCCCCAGGCATTTTGGGAGGCAAAGGCTTCCCACTCCCCAGCCAGTTTGAGGCTTCCAGCTGTTTTGGAGGCTCCCCCCAGGCATTTTGCGAGGCAAAGGCTTCCCCACTCTCCCAGCCAGTTTGGAGGCTTTTTCCCTCCTCCCAGGCATTTTGGGAGGCAAAGGCTTCTCCCCTCAACCCAGTGCTGTTTTGGAATGTGAGGCCAAAAGTGGGGGGGGTCACTTGTGCATGCACGGGGGGAGGGGGTGCATGCGCGCATGGGGGGTTGTGTGCATTTGCAGGGGCATGTGGGAGGGGCATTGCATTATGGGTGTGGGCACGCGCGCACACACACACACACACACACACACACTTTTGGCACCCGACGAAAAAAAAGGTTAGCTATCATTGTACTAGATCATTTCTTTAAGTCGTTCCATCTTCTGAAGGATCATCATGACATTTTCTCTGGGGGAGCAGATATCTTGTTTACTAGTAGCTTCCTCCTGGGCGGCTGTCCCTATTTAACTGAATTGTGGCCTTGACTTGGGCGTATGTTCCTGTTTTTCAAGAGATATTTTTAGCAAGTCATCATGTACTGTTTTACTGAGTACCGCCTGTAGTAAGTTTGGCAATAATAAGAACATCATCGATTTTTATACATTTGACACACTTTATAAAAGAGTAACTTATTATTCATTTCCTTCAGTGCCACACCAAAATGTTGTCGAATGGTGTCATTTGTGATGTGGTCAAGAAGGGAGATGCCCGACATCCAACGGAGCATTCGCATTTCCATGGCATGGAGATAGCTTTTGGTCCTTGTTGTTGCTGCCCAGCATTCACGTGCCATACAGTGTAACATACACTCCATCGAAATATGCTACCCAAAGCCTTTACACATTTTGCAGCATAAGCATTCCAGCTCCTCAGCATTGGTTATGATTGCTGTGTGCATAGAATTACCATTAATTGCCGGCAGTGGTGAAATCCAATTTTTTTTACTATAGGTTCTATGGGTGTGGCTTGGTGGGCGTGGTGTAGCTTGATGGGCGTGGCAGGGGAAGGCTACTGCAAAATCTGCATTCCCACCCCACTCCTGGGGAAAGGATATTGCAAAATCTGCATTCCCACCCCACTCTGGACCCAGCCAGAGGTGGTATTTGCTGGTTCTCCGGACTGCTCAAAATTTCTGCTACCGGTTCTCCAGAACCTGCTGGATTTCACCCCTGATTGCCGGTGGTCCTAGCATTTATAATCCAGACCATCTGCAAATCACAAGGTTGAACCTCTAGCTGGTGATCTGCCGGCTCCTATTCTGAGACTGGACCAAGCAATAAATATTTCATAAACATTTTGCCAAGGGGACTTTATATGCCAAGTATTTTTTGCCAAGAACAATATCTGTCTTTTGGTGAATGATTATAAATCTATCTTGCTCTTTGCTGGAAATATTTTTTAATGGTTTTACAAAATGTTTGGAATTTAGGATGCAAAGCAAATACGATTTTTCTTGTATTCCTAGGTCTATCCTTGGAGTAATTCAAATAAAATCTAAGATATTGCACATCAACGACATTGCATACAATTCTGATGATTAGATATTGTCATCATCATCACTATAGCCCTTTTCATCATCACCATGATCAATGTATTATTATTATTATCATCTCTTTTATTCAGTAAACTTGAAACTCAGTCAACTGATCATTTAAAAATGTGTCACAAATACAATTGACTGGTGCTAATGGTTAATACGGGTTGCTGTACGATGTTCCGAGTAGTGCAGTTTTTTGCAGTTCCGCTAATATTATTGCAGGAAGCTGCAATTTTTTGACGTATCTTATAAAATTCTTGGACATGATACTAAGTGCTCCGATGACAATGTTTCATCCATAGCCATGTAGTTTCGATGGCCAGGTCACGATATTTCATGATTTTTTCCAGTTCTTTTTCTTTGACTCTGGCATTTCTGGTACCGCAATGTCGATAAATTGTACATTTTGGTTTTCGACAACTGTGATATCTGGTGTGTTGTGTTCAAGTGACAATCCATCTGTATTTGAAAGTCCCACAAGATCGTCACCTTCTCATTTTCTATAACTTTTTCCATTTTATGTTCCCATGACTTTTTGAATATAGGCAAGTCATATTTTTTACATAATGCCCAGTGGATTAATTTAGCAACTCGGTCGTGTCTAGCTTTGTAATCATTTTGTGCGATTTTATTGCATTCACATATTAAATGTGAAACAGTTTCAATTTTGTTGTTGCAAAGTCGGCAGTTCGGATTGTCAGTGGGTTTTTGTATCTTTGCTTTCATGGCATTAGTTTGTAGTGCTTGTTCCTGAGCAGCGAGTATTAAACCTTCCGTTTCTTTCTTGATGGTTCCCATCTTAAGTCATGCCCATCTAAATTGTCATCACATTTTCCTTCAATGTTTTTCAAGTGCTGTCCATGCAAAGCTTCGGTTTTCCATCTATTTAATCTGTCGTCCAGTTTTTTCCTTATATTCTGCCTTTGTTTCTGTTGTTTTTATAATGTTCTCCGTTTTTACAGCCTGCAGCAATTTTTCTGTACTTTGGTTCACATAATCATTCAAACTTCGTTTTTCTTCTTCCACAGTTTGATGGATTTGCAATAGCCCTCTGTCCCCTATTTTTCTTGGCAGGTACAACCTGTCGATGTCATTTCATGGATGTAAAGCGTGGTACATATTCAAAAGTTTGTGTGTTTTCTGGTCCAAGTTTTCTAGTTCAGCCAAAGTCCAGTTGATGATTCCAGCTGAATAGCTTATTACTGGAACTGCCCATGTATTAATGCCTTTAATTATGTTTCCAGCATTCAGCTTCGACTTTAATATTTTGTGGACCTTTTTGATGTATTCCTTTTGCTTTGACTCTTTGACTTTTCAATTCAAGATGTTATCTGCTTCCAATATGCCTAGGTATTTGTAACCATCAACCTTTGCTATGTTTCCATTTCCCAGTTCTATTCCTTCTATTTTTTCCATTTTTCTTTGCTGCATGGATAATATAGCACATTTTTCAAGTCCAAAGTTCATTTTGATGTTGCTGCTGAACAGCTGAACTGTGTTGAGTATTGATTTAAGTTCAGTGGGGCTTTTCGCATACATTTTTAAGTCATCCATGTATAGTAGATGGTTTATCTTGCCATGTTGGCTTGAGCTTTGTGTTTTGTGTTTCATAGGATTATTGTCAGTGGAATTAATGCAATGTTGAACAGTAGTGGTGAAAGTCAGTCCCCCTGGAAGATTCCTCATCTGATGTTGACTTCACCAATGTTCTCCCCATTTGCTGTTAGAACCGTTTTCCATTTTTGCATATTTGCTTTCAAAAATGTACAAATATTTTTGCTGATTTCAAAGTTTCAAACCTTCTTTGCTTGTTTTGCAACCATGTCAGTTGTTATTTATTACAACATTTTCCATGTTGTTTCGTGTTGTTTGTTGTTGAATATCTTTGATCCAGGAGGCAGTTTTGTTGTGCTCCACTGGGTTTTCCCACAGTTCTTTCCAAAAAGAAAGAACTGGGCCTCTGGTGGCTCAGCAGACTAAGTCTGTCAAAAATGTACAAATATTTTTGCTGATTTCAAAGTTTCAAACCTTCTTTGCTTGCTTTGCAACCATGTCAGTTGTTATTTATTACAACATTTAATAGCTGCAAACAGCTATTAACACAGCTGCTTGCAATTACTGCAAGTTCAAGTCCCACCAGGCCCAAGGTTGACTCAGCCTTCCATCCTTTATAAGGTAGGTAAAATGAGGACCCAGATTGTTGGGGGCAATAAAAGTTGACTTTGTATATAATATACAAATGGATGAAGACTATTGCTTAACACAGTGTAAGCCTCCCTGAGTCTTCGGAGAAGGGCGGGATATAAATTCAAATAAAATTTAAAAAAAAGTTCAAAGTTTTTTCTTTACATGAGTGAACATCATCATCATCATCATCATCATCATCAATTATTATTATTATTATTATTATTATTATTATTATTATTATTATTATTATTATTATTATTATTATTATTATTATCATCAATTGAAATCAAGATGAGAGGTAGTTTGGTGTAGTGGTTAAGGCATCAGGCTAGAATCTGGGAGACCATGAGTTATCGCCTTTAAGCGCGAGCTCAAGACTTTCTTATTTCATCGAGCAGGGCTGGCCTAATGGGAATTTTAATGGGGTTTTATAGGATTTTTATAATTTTTTATTTTATTATTTTTAACTTTTTAGCCAAATTGAATTAGATTTTTAGTGATATACTGTTTTAATTGTTGTGTTACTGTTTTATTCTGGCTGTACACCGCCCTGAGTCTTTGGAGAAGGGCAGTATAAAAATATAAATAATTAATAAATAATAAATATAAATAATAAATAGTCCTGTCTCAGACACAAAGTCAACTGGGTGAAGCTGAGCCAGTCCATCTTGTTCAGCCCTAGGGAGAAGGCAATGGCAAATCAATTCTGAAAAACCTTGCTAGGAAAACTACAGAAAGTTGTCCAGACAATATGTGACAATCGGACACAACTGACCGAATTGAAAAAAAAATATCAAAGATAGACCAAGGTGGATTAAAATGGATTAACAAATCCAAGAAAATTGGATGCTTTTCTTAGCCTGTACAGTTTACGCTTTGAATTACTATTGATCTTGAATAAAAAGTAGATTAACGCATTGACAGGAATACACTACCATTTATAAACCATTTCCTGATTGGTAAAGACCCCCCCCCAAAAAAAAATAGGGGAAAAATTTATCCCAGCAATAATGTATCCCAATCATCCATCAGATGGTGTGTCTTATTGCATTATATGGTTTGAGCATTAAGACAGCACATAGTTAGTTGCTTCTTAAGGCAGATGTCTGTTGTGTTTTGAATTGGGTGTTTTTTTGGGAATGGACCGAAAGCAAATTAGATCTGTTAAGCCTAGCAGATTCTTAATACCACTATGGTTACAGTTTTGAGATAAGGGGGGAGATGCTGCTGAAAACCATTCCTTTTTTTCTTAAATTTTGGTACCATGATTTTGGAGGAACCTGAGCAGCGGTTAGAAATAAGTTCTGGACCAAGTGATATTTGCTGGCCGCATTTTTCAGTCTAAATCTCAAATTTTGCTCTCTACATGGGGCTCCCCTTGAAGAGCACCCGGAGGCTCCAGTTAGTCCAGAATGCAGCTGCGCGGGTGATAGAGGGAGCTGTTCGAAGCTCCCACATAACACCTATCCTGCGCAGGCAGCACTGGCTGCCTGTGATCTTCCGGGTGCACTTCAAGGTGTTGGTTACCACCTTTAAAGCGCTCCATGGCTTAGGACCGGGTTACTTACGGGACTGCCTACTGCCACCGTGTGCCTCCCACCGATCCGTGTGCTCTCACAGAGAGGGACTCCTTAGGGTGCCGTCAGCCAAGCAATGCTGGCTGGCGGCCCCCAGGGGAAGAGCCTTCTCTGTGGGGGCTCCCACCCTATGGAACGAGCTTCCCACAGGACTCTGACAGCTTCCTGACCTTCGGACCTTTCGCCGCGAACTTAAGACATATCTATTTTCTTGCGCAGGACTGGTCTAAAATTTTAAAATTTTAGATGATTTTATGGGTTTTTTAATTTATAAGTTTTTTAGCGTTTTGAAATGTATTTTAATTAGTTGGGCCAAATTTAAATAAGTTTTTTAGTTATTGTTTTTAATTTGTATTGCATATGTTTTGATTGTATTGTATGTGTCTTGATTGTTGTTTTATTTGGCTGAGTCCTTCGGGAGAAGGGCGGTATACAAATTAAAATATTATTATTATTATTATTAATTTTGTAAATGGTTTTGAAAAAAAAATTGAGGAATGTTGAGTAGCTCAAATTTTTACTTCCAGGTGCTGGGAATTCCTCTTACCTGGGTCTTATCTACAATCAACCACATCATATCTATCTACAAACAGTGTATTTACAGTTTCACGGCACAAGAGAATTCTCCTAGATTCCATGCAAACATTTCTTATCTAGAAATCCTATTTATTTCCGTATGGCAACATAAACCCTTTTTTTGGTGGTGGCTAAGATCTTTATCAGGTAAACTATCCGAAGGAAGGAGCTTGCAAATTGTCTTGAAAAATATTTTGGAAAATATTCTGGGATACCAGTAACATAAGACCCATACCCATTGACATACAGAATATAAAATAATATAATATACAGGAATAGAATAGAATAGAATAGAATAGAATAGAATAGAATAGAATAGAATAGAATAGAATAGAATAGAATTTTTATTGGCCAAGTGTGATTGGACACACAAGGAATTTGTCTTTGGTGCATATGCTCTCACTGTACATAAAAGAAAAGATACCTTCATCAAGCTACAACATTTACAATACTTAATGATAGTCATAGGGTACTAATTTAACACTTAATGATACAACACCGAATGATAGTCATAGGCTACAAATAAGCAATCAGGAAACAATCAATATCAGCATAAATCGTAAGGATACAAGCAACAAAATTATAGTCATAAGTGGACTTCTAACAGAATTGGAAGGGACCTTGGAGGTCTTCTAATCCAATCCGTTGCTTAAGCTGGAGACCATTCTGGACAAAAGGCTGCATAAACAGAGGGGTAAAATCAAGATCATGTGAAATGTTAATACCACGTTATAATGCCTTGGCAAGGCCACACTTGGAATACTGCATTCAGTTTTGGTCACCACGATGTAAAAAAGATGTGGAGACTCTAGAAAGAGTGCAGAGAAGAGCAACAAAAATGATTAGGGGACTGGAGGCTAATACATATAAAGAATGGTTGCTGGAACTGGATATGTCTAGTCTTATGAAAACAAGGACCAGGGGAGACATGATAGCAGTCTTCCAATATTTGAGGGGCTGCCACAGAGAGGAGGGGGTCAAACTATTTTCCAAAGCACCTGAAGGCCAGACAAGGAATATTGGATGGAAACTGATCAAGGAGAGATTCAACCTGGAAATAAAGAGACATTTTCTGACAGAGCAATCAACCCATGGAACAGAAGTTGCCTTCGAAAGTTGTGGGGGTACCCACAAAGATTGGACTGCCATTTGTCAGAAATGGTGTAAGGTCTCCTGTTTGAGCGGTGGGTTGGACTAGATGACTGTCGTGTTCCACTCCCCCTGGGAAGTCTGTATCAAGCGTGGCCACGAAGCCTCTGCAGCTTTGCCAAATTCCTGTCAGAGTTCTCAGGGCAGGCAGGAATCCAAGGTGTGACTTCAGCAAACCAGATGTGACTTTGCTTGACTCAAATTGCTTGACTCAAGCTGGTCTTTTATATAGGCCATGGGGTGTGGCTCCATGACTCAGCACTTATCCAGGCCTGCCCCTCCCTTCCTTTTGCTGACATCGCCTCTCCATTCTCCGGAAGCGGGGATCCGTCCACTGTGACTTTCCGTCCTCCTGATCTGCTGCCGGCAATTCTAGCACGTGGCTGGCTTCGTGCTCACACGCTGTAGAAGGGAGGTTTGTTTGCTCATTCCTGACATTCTGTCCGGGCATGGTGCCAGGGTTGGGGGCTGGAGGCATGCCAAGCCGTTCCTCTTCATTATCAGCCTCTGACTCAGATAGCAGGAGATGGGAGGGGCCCGACTGAGGAGAGGAGGGCGGGTGAGGCACAACAATGACTTACAAGGTTCCTTCCAACTCTGTTAATCTGTTAATCATATTTTAGAAGCAATCTACTATCCAGATGATGGTTGATCAACAATGGGAAAAAGGTAGGGTAGAATCCCTCCAACTTTTTTTGTTTGCCTGTCCCATGAAATCTACCACTTTGGCCTCGTATCAGATAAATGAAGAGAAAACTGACAACAGAACTGTAATGTTCAACCACCAGTGGAAGAATTTTTCAACCTTAGAACCTTCTGTCATTGATCAGAAAGGGGCTTCGTCAGAACAAAGGAAGTTCAAAGCCAGCTCAGAATGAATGATGGCTGAGTTATAATTCATCAAAAGGTTCTGTTCCAATTCCTGAAATTGTGCTGGTATAAAAGTTCATTTCTTTCTTTCTCTTTTTTTAAAAAAAAATCATGTCTCATGAGAATTGGCTTATTATCCAATACCAAGATAATTGGACTATCAACAATTGTTTGATGAGTAATCAGGATTAACAATATGCTTTTCCCTGATCGTGTTTTCTTCATTTCTTTTTGTTTCGTTTCCCTAATTTACAGTTGCCTATCACCACCACTATACTTAGAGATACTTATAATCTAGTGGAAAAAAGAATAATTTATGCACCTGATGACATGGACTTTCATAATACATGGGCCAGACAATCAAGAAATTGCAATAATTTTCATGTTTATAAAACACAAGCCGAATATAACCAATTTTTTTTAAAATGGCTTTTGACAAGTCTGATTTTTAGAATGGTTAAGTCGCAAATGAGTAAAAAAAATATCTAAGATTTATATTAAAGTACGCAGTACAAATCTTATAAATAAGAAATCAAGAAATGTCTGCCGAAAAATAAAAAATAAATGGTACAGTATCTAAACTGATGTTCAGGTGTGTATGAAAGATACAGATGTTCTATGTTTGAAATTAGGAATAGCAGCATCAAAACTGGTGCTTTCTATCGTTTGTCCATTTCTCATAACAAGAAGGGATGAAGCATGTCTGGAACTCTT
The DNA here is from genome assembly GCF_028640845.1 of Ahaetulla prasina. NCBI lineage: Eukaryota > Metazoa > Chordata > Lepidosauria > Squamata > Colubridae > Ahaetulla > Ahaetulla prasina. Next base: position 14,906,668 of record NC_080549.1, on the reverse strand, counting down.
AACTTAGATCAAATTTGCAGGTTGTTTCCCCTTTCCAACTATGTTTAAATATATTCAACTGAACAGTGAGAACAATTAACCAGAAAAACTGCTTGCTTTCAGAAGTTTTGGGTGCTTCATCACTTGAGGCTTTTAAGAAGATACTGAACAACCACTGATAGATACAAAATAGATACAAAATAGAGTCTGATTTTTTTTTATTTTTCTTTTATTTTTTTCTGATTTTTTTTCCTGATTTTTGATTTTTTTGATGATTTGCAGAAAATATGACTTCAGTAACAGAGTTGTTAATGCCTGGAATGCACTACCTGACTCTGTGGTCTCTTCTCAAAGTCCCCAAAGCTTTAACCAAAAACTGTCTACTATTGACCTCACCCCTTTCCTAAGAGGTCTATAAGGGGTGTGCATAAGAGCGCAAATGTGCCTACCGTTCCTGTTCTAATGTTCCCTTTGATTGTATCCAATTTATATAGTTATTACATGCTTATACTCATATATATGCTTATATGTCGTATAGTTGCTTCATGCTTATGCTTATATATGCTGTTATGACAAATAAAATAAAAAAAATAAGAGTCCATTCAGCAGGGGTTGGACTGGAAGTCCTCCAAGATCCCTTCCTTCTACTCTACTCTACTCTAGTCTATTCTTCTCTACTCTAATCTACTCTAGTCTACTCCATAATTCTATTCTATTCTATTCTATTCTATTCTATTCTATTCTATTCTATTCTATTCCATTCCACTCCACTCCACTCCACTCCACTCCACTCCACTCCACTCCACGCCTTCTATTCTATTCTATTCTATTCTATTCTATTCTATTCTATTCTATTCTATTCTATTCTATTTTATAATTCTATTCTACTCTACTCCACTCCACTCCACTCCACTCCATTCCATTCTCTTTCAGAGACCTTTTCAGCTTTTTGCATTAAATGCAACATGGTCCAATTGACAACCAGGTGCAGTGATTATGAATGTTTTGGGAGGTCAGAGTTTATGTGTGTGCGACCTCTAAGATGGGTGATTTCTCAATTTTAATAGGCAGCCATCAACACCCCACTCAACATCTAAAAAGCCACATATAACAGGCACCATATAAATTCCACACACCGAACAGCTCAAAGCACAATTTTGCTAAAAAAGATGGACTCCTGTACGAGTTCAAAATCTTGGAAGACAAAACTACTGGTTCCCTTTGACCGACCAGTTTTAATTTCTGTTGGTTTCTCGTTTTTTCCATCGATAGGTTTGGTTTCTTCCATTCCTGTACTAGTAAGTCTTTAAACGTTCACACAAAACTGCGTGCTTCTTTCGTGTTCTTTCTTTCAAAGAAAGAAAGAAATTGCCTCCAGAAATTGTGGCTGCTCCAACTCTGGAGGTTTTTAAGAAGAGGTTGGAGAACCATTTGTCTGAAATGGTGTAGGGTTTCCTACATTAGCAAAGAGGTGGACTAGAAGACCTCCAAGGTCCCTTCCAAGTCTGTTATTCTTTTTCCCAGGCAAATTTTTTTATTTTCCATAATAATTCCCACAATTTGACCAGTGTACAATACAATCACTTATCCAACAATCGATCCTATACTCAAATTATGCTCAATCAGGCCAAGTCTGTTATTCTATTCTGTTTTGCATCTGACCTGATATCCATAGCAGTGGTGAAATCCAAAATTTTTTTAATACCGGTTCTGTGGGCGTGGCTTGGTGGGTGTGGTGTGGCTTGGTGGGCATGGCTTGGTGGGCATGGCAGGGAAGGATACTGCAAAAGGGCAGTGCATAAGAGCACAAAAGTGCCTACTGTTCCTGTCCTATTGTTTCCTTTTATTATTTTTTTTTTTTTTTTTTGTTCAAAAAGTTTTTATTAGTCAAAAAAAGGTTTATACAAATACATATCAGGTATGGTAAATTTTCATTTTTCTTATCTAAAATAAAATTTTACTCAAATTTTTAACACATACAACAGCCATAAGGCAAGCAGGTGACACAGTAGCTAAGTTTGCAAATTTTAAATACGTAATAAAGAAGAGTCAAGAATAAACAGAATATCATACAAAAGAGAATAAGGAAAACCAACACAATCCCAAATATCTTTATCACTTCCTAGTTTTGGATCTCAGAACTCTGGGTTCAGCCTGACCCAACTCCAGGGCGCAACAGCGGCAGCCGCTTCAGCCCCATGATCTATAACCTCCCTTCTTCAATTCCTGGGTCATCTGATTCCAGGAAGGCTTTGTGTTCCTCCACATAGGCCGTAGCCTCCAATTGTACTGATTTTTTCGTAATGCCCTCCCGGAAAATCATCAATCCTCTGGCATCAGCCATCTGAAGCCCACTCCTTCTGGTACAATTTGCTTGACAAAAATAATATTTCTTTCTTTTTCACGCACCTGTCTGGGAATCTGCCTCAGAATGGCTATCTCCTGCCCCTGTAAATCAGTGCCCCACTCCTATGTTTTCTAAGAATTTCATCTCGTCTCTCTTCTCACAAATTTGACATGAACCTCTCTGGGAACTGCATGCGTGCGTGCATATTGCGAATTAACTCTATAAACTCGATCCACATCCCAATTCATGAAATCAACACCTCTCCCAAGAAATTCTCCCAACAATTTAGTCACAACATCTCTCAAGTCTTCTTGGTCCACTTCTTCCAAATTTTGAAACCTAAGGAAATAAGACATTTTATCCATCTGTAGTTCAAGCACAGCATTGCCTGTCGCCTCCTCTCTTTTCTGCACTGCCCGCATTGCACCCTCCAGACCTTCCACTTTCTGCTTGTTTTCTGCTGAGACTTGTTGAGTATCCTTTAAATCCTTTTGGATAGTCACAATTTCTGCTCTTATTTCCGTTTGGCCTCTTTGCAAATCATCCAGTTTCTTGTCCATATTGGATAACTTTTCCAGAATTCTCCATCTCTCCAGCAGTTGGTCTCTGACCTTTGCCATTTGAAAAAAAAGAATCAAAATCCTCAGGCAAGCACAGTATCCTTGTAATTTCCTCCGGATCCACCAGGGGCACTCACAGGAGCAACGAGTCCAGAGTACAGTTAGTCAACCAGGAAGTCAAGGGAAGTGATGTCATCAAAATTCTCATAGTGAAGGCGGAAGCTGGACGCCACCACTGTTCCCCAGAAGGAGGGGGCCTCAAACCTTCCCTCCTAAAAGCCACATATAACAGGCACCATATAAATTCCACACACCGAACAGCTCAAAGCACAATTTTGCTAAAAAAGATGGACTCCTGTACGAGTTCAAAATCTTGGAAGACAAAACTACTGGTTCCCTTTGACCGACCAGTTTTAATTTCTGTTGGTTTCTCGTTTTTTCCATCGATAGGTTTGGTTTCTTCCATTCCTGTACTAGTAAGTCTTTAAACGTTCACACAAAACTGCGTGCTTCTTTCGTGTTCTTTCTTTCAATGGAACAACTTGCCTCCAGAAATTGTGGCTGCTCCAACTCTGGAGGTTTTTAAGAGGTTGGAGAACCATTTGTCTGAAATGGTGTAGGGTTTCCTACATTAGCAAAGAGGTGGACTAGAAGACCTCCAAGGTCCCTTCCAAGTCTGTTATTCTTTTTCCCAGGCAAATTTTTTTATTTTCCATAATAATTCCCACAATTTGACCAGTGTACAATACAATCACTTATCCAACAATCGATCCTATACTCAAATTATGCTCAATCAGGCCAAGTCTGTTATTCTGTTCTGTTTTGCATCTGACCTGATATCCATAGCAGTGGTGAAATCCAAATTTTTTTTAATACCGGTTCTGTGGGCGTGGCTTGGTGGGTGTGGTGTGGCTTGGTGGGCATGGCTTGGTGGGCATGGCAGGGAAGGATACTGCAAAAGGGCAGTGCATAAGAGCACAAAAGTGCCTACTGTTCCTGTCCTATTGTTTCCTTTTATTATTTTTTTTTTTTTTTTTTTGTTCAAAAAGTTTTTATTAGTCAAAAAAAGGTTTATACAAATACATATCAGGTATGGTAAATTTTCATTTTTCTTATCTAAAATAAGAATTTTACTCAAATTTTTTAACACATACAACAGCCATAAGGCAAGCAGGTGACACGAAGTAGCAAAGTTTGCAAATTTTAAATACGTAATAAAGAAGAGTCAAGAATAAACAGAATATCATACAAAAGAGAATAAGGAAAACCAACACAATCCCAAATATCTTTATCACTTCCTAGTTTTGGATCTCAGAACTCTGGGTTCAGCCTGACCCAACTCCAGGGCCGCAACAGCGCCAGCCGCTTCAGCCCCATGATCTATAACCTCCCCTTCTTCAATTCCTGGGTCATCTGATTCCAGGAAGGCTTTGTGTTCCTCCACATAGGCCGTAGCCTCCGCAATTGTACTGATTTTTTTCGTAATGCCCTCCCGGAAAATCATCAATCCTCTGGCATCAGCCATCTGAAGCCCACTCCTTCTGGTACAATTTGCTTGACAAAATAATATTTCTTTCTTTCTTTTTCACGTACCTGTCTGGGAATCTGCCTCAGAATGGCTATCTCCTGCCCCTGTAAATCAGTGCCCCACTCCTATGTTTTCTAAGAATTTCATCTCTCGTCTCTCTTCTCACAAATTTGACATGAACCTCTCTGGGAACTGCATGCGTGCATATTGCAATTAACTCTATAAACTCGATCCACATCCCAATTCATGAAATCAACACTTCTCCCAAGAAATTCTCCCAACAATTTAGTGAGAACATCTGGCAACTCTTGTTGCTCCACATCTTCCAAATTTTGAAACGTAAGGAGATCACTCATTTTATGCAACAGTAGTCCTGGCACAGGATTGCCTCTCGGCGCCTCTCTTTTCTGCACTGCCCTCATGTCACGCTCCAGACCTTCCACTTTCTGCTTGTTTTCTGCTGAGACTTGTTGAGTATCCTTTAAATCCTTTTGGATAGTCACAATTTCTACTCTTATTTCCGTTTGGCCTCTTTGCAAATCATCCAGTTTCTTGTCCATATTGGATAACTTTTCCAGAATTCTCTCCATCTCTCCAGCACTTGGTCTCTGACCTTTTGCCATCTGAAAAAAAAGAATCAAAATCCTCAGGCAAGCACAGTATCCTTGTAATTTCCTCCGGATCCACCAGGGGCACTCACAGGAGCAACGAGTCCAGAGTACAGTTAGTCAACCAGGAAGTCAAGGGAAGTGATGTCATCAAAATTCTCATAGTGAAGGCGGAAGCTGGACGCCACCACTGTTCCCCAGAAGGAGGGGGCCTCAAACCTTCCCTCCTAAATTTCTCCATCACCTCTTCTCTCCAGAGCTCCACAAAACCGTAATCTTCTTATTTTAAGTTCTCCTCTCTCCAAAATAACTCGTGCTCCTTCCAACCGCAGGGGAGAGAAACCCCCGCACCGGAGCACTCCACCACGCCACCGATATTCCCTTCCTTCTCCTCCTCAATTCTTCTCCGTGCCCTGTTCACCACCAGGCTGCTGCAGTTATAAATCCAATGCCCCGTGTCATCACAGCGCCCAGGCGACGACCAAAATAATGGCGCGGCCTGTGGCCTCCGAACCCCGCCAAGCCTAGGACGCGCCAGCATCGGTCCCCACAGTCCTGTATGTCGGCTGGGAGACCCTGGCGAGCCGTCTGCACGGCAGGTGTCCTTTCGAACACCTGGCTTGGTCGGCGGCGGCCGGATTCGGGCGCTGGAGGCAGGAGAAACCTTCCAGACGTCCGTTGCCGCTGGATACCGGAAGTCGTCTCTTGTTTCCTTTTATTATATATACACTTATATGTTGTATAGTTGTTTCATGCTTATGCTTATATATACAGTTGTGACAAAATAAAATTAAAAAAATCCACATTCCCACCCCACTCCAGGGGAAGGATATTGCAAAAATCTCCATTCCCACCCCACTCTGGGGCCAGCCAGAGGTGGTATTTGCTGGTTCTCCGAACTACTCAAAATTTCCACTACCGGTTTTCCAGAACCAGTCAAAATCTGCTGGATTTCACCTCTGATCCAAAGATTTTGGATTTTGAGCTGTTTCTTCGAACACAATGTATTTGGGTACGTTATATTTGCATGCTGTTATGGAAATTGGTATAGTGCTTTAGCAAGTTCAGAAAAGTGCAAATTATGGTGGTGGGGTGGGGGAAAACTAATTTTAAATTCAGCATTGATTTGCAAATGCAAATTTAGATATATTCACATTCTAATATAAGCTAAATAAGGTTCCCCTTAGTCCTTAATGTTGCATCTCCCAATTTACTTTGATGATCTCCATGCAAAGGGACACTTTCAGAAAAATACATTATTCATTCTTTCTTTCTTTCTTTCTTTCTTTCTTTCTTTCTTTCTTTCTTTCTTTCTTTCTTTCTTTCTTTCTTTCTTTCTCTCTCTCTCTCTCACTCACCCTTCTCTCTCTTCTTTCTTTCTCTCTCTCTCTTTTTCTTTCTCTCCCTCCCTCTCCCCCCTCCCTCCTCTTTCTTTCTCCCTCTCCCCCCTCTCTCTTTCTTTCTTCTTTCTTTCTCTCTCTCCCTCTTCCTTCCTTCCTTCCTTTCTCCCTCCCTCTCTCCCTCCCTCCCTCCCTCCCTCCCTTTCTTTCTTTCTTTCTCTCTCTCTCTCTCTCCCCTTCCTCCCTCCTTCCCTCCCTTCCTTTCTTTCTTTCTTTCTTTCTTTCTTTCTTTCTTTCTTTCTTTCTTTCTTTCTTTCTTTCTTTCTTTCTTTTTCTCTCTCTCTCTCTCTCTTCCTCCCTCCCTCCCTCCCTCCCTTTCCTTCTTTCTTTCTTTCTCCAATTCCTTTTTCCAATTTCAAATATCATAGTATCCTTGTTTCATTTCAGCAGTCATAAAAAACGGATTATTCTTCCTTCTGAATGAGAATCAGTTCATTAGGGGAGGTCAAGCAATCAACCCATGGAACAGAAGTTGCCTTCAGAAGTTGTGGGAGCTTCATCACCGGAGACTTTCAAGAAGAGACTAGACTGCCCTCTGTCAGAAATGGTGCAGGGTCTGCTTGGGCAGGGGGGTTAGGCTAGATGACCTACAAGGTCCCTTCCAACTCTGTTAATCTGTAATCTGTAAAATTATTTTGGATGTCCACGTTTCAATAGGATGGCATTGAGGTGGATGGATTCTGGGACCTTTCCTGAGGGAAGGATCCATTTCCTACTTCACTGATCTTATAAAAAACAATCCGGTTAAAACCAGAGTTGAGAAAGCTGAAAAAATGAAACAAAATCTGAAGGAGAAATCATAAAGAGACATTCAGATGCCGAAGACAGGACATATTATCTGAGACAAATAAGATTTGTCTGGCTTCATTTGACTTGAAAAATCTATTGTTGATGAAGCAGGAAGGCAGAAAATAAACATTATAAAGTAGAAAAAGAATTGACTGTACCAAGCAAGACATTTAGAAGAAAGCAGTTTGAGTTATGGCTTTGCAGGGAGAAAAAGAGAGAGATTAAATAATTATCCTTGGTCTGGACATAACCAATTAGCAATAAGGATGGGCTAATACTGTAATACAGCCAGAAAATTGTAGTTGACAGGATTCAGTGATCAAATGTCACTGGGCATTGGGAACAGATCAGCTGTTCCCAATGCCCATTTTCCAAAAGACACAGCTTATATAGCAGGAAGAGTGAAGAATGAACTACGTTTAGGGGACCGGGAGACAAAAGTACGGTTGCAGGAATTGGGTATGTCTAATTTAATTTGGGACATGGTGGCTCAGTGGGTAAGATGCTGAGCTTGTCGATCAAAAGGTCGGCAGTTCAGCGGTTCGAATCCCTAGCGCCGCATAACGGGGTGAGCTCCTGTTACTTGTCCCAGCTTCTGCCGACCTAGCAGTTCGAAAGCACGTAAAAAATGCAAGTAGAAAAAATAGGGACCACCTTTGGTGGGAAGGGAACAGCGTTCCATGCGCCTTCGGCGTTGAGTCATGCCGGCCACATGACCACGGAGACGTGTTCGGACAGCGCTGGCTCTTCAGCTTTGAAATGGAGATGAGCACCGCCCCCTAGAGTTGGGAACGACTAGCACGTATGTGTGAGGGGAACCTTTACCTTAATTTAATGAAAAGAAGGAATAGAGGTGCCACGACAGCAGTGTTCCCATATTTGAGGGGCTGCCACAAAGAAGAGGGAGTAAACCTATTCTCCAAAGCACCTGAACCAGTGGTGTCTAAAAATTTTTACTACTGGTTCTATGGACATGGCTTGGTGGGCATGATTTAGTTTGGTGGGCATGGCTTGGTGGGTGTTGCAGGGGAAGGATACTGCAAAATCTCCATTCCCACCCCACTCCTGGGGAAGGATACTGCAAAATCCCCATTTCCTCCCCACACCTGGGGGAAGGATACTGCAAAATCCCCATTTCCTCCCCTCTCCTGGGGGAAGGATATTGCAAAATCTCCATTCCCACCCCACTCTGGGGCCAGCCAGAGGTGCTATTTGCTGGTTCTCTGAACTACTCAAAATTTCTGCTACCGATTCTCCGAACTGCTCAAAATTTCCACTACTGGTTCTCTTCTGTCAGAATCTCGTGGATTACAATCCTGACCAGAACGCAAGACAAGAAGCAACGGATGGAAACTAACCAAGGAAAGAAGCAACCTAGAACTAAGGAGAAATTTCCTGACAGTTACCATAGAACTATTAATCGGTGGAACAACTTGCCTCCAGAAGTTGTGAATGCTCCAAAACTGGAAGTTTTTAAAGAAGAGTTTGGACAACCATTTGTCTGAAGTGGTATAGGGTTTCCTTCTTAAGCAAGGGATTGGACTAGAAGATCTCCAGGATCCCTTCCAGCTCTTGTTATGCTGATAAGATCTTACTAGAGGAACAGGCCCCTATGTACACATGTACACATACAAAAAAAATATCTGGGAGAATGCTAAGGATCAATAGGTCTTGTCTGAAAATCAAGAACAGTTACAGGCATCAGTTGGTCATGCAGATTAGGGGTGACTGTCTTAATGAAAACCTATGAATGGAGCCATTCTTTGGAAAAGACAGAGAGTTCTCTGTGGAGCTGAGCATATCCACTAATGGCTGGCAAATCACAAGTATTGCATGTGATTGGTAAACTCTTGAACAATAATGGGTCCCCCTATTCAGAGCGGTTTGTGTCGAAATCCAGGTTTTAATGGATTTCTCTGGAACATCCCCAGAAAAAGCGCCTTCCTGCGCCCCATAGGAGAAACATTATCCTCCAGGCTGTCGTTTGTTTTCAGAGCCCTGAAATGCTTTCGGGAATGAAGCTTCTTTTAAACCCAAGTTTTTTTTATGAAACGTTTAGAGAGCCAGAATAAATTTAAAGCGAGGCCCCGTACTCCTTTTTCCCTCACACAGCGCTCCTTGTGTTGGAAATGCTATTTTTGCAGATTGACTGAATGCATCTTGTCGGTTCGTCTATTTTTTTAAAGCCATAGGATGGGAAGGATCTTGGGGTTTACTTTACTTTATCGTCGTTGCACCTCGTACAACGAAATTAAAGGCTATCTTCAGTGTACATTATACATATAAAAACACATATCCTTCACATTCTATACCCATGATGGTGAACCAATGGCAGGTGTGCCATAGGTGGCACACATAGCCAAATCGGTGGGCACGCAAGCTCAGCTCCGGCACTCATGTGCATGCTCGCCAACTGATTTTCGGGCCTTTTGGGCCTACCAGAAGTAGGGAAACAGCCTGTTTCCTGCCTCTGGAAAGCCTCAGGGGGGTGGTCAATTTTCTCTCTCTCCAGGCTCCCAAGCCTTTCTAGGAGTCTGGGGAGGGCAAAAACGGTCTTCCCCGTCCCCCCGGAGGTCAGAAACGGCCTTTTTGCCAATTTCTGGTCCCACATAGAATTATGGGTGTGGGCATGCACATACGCACCCGCCCCCCGCTCCCAGCACACGGTGGCAAAAAGGTTAGCCATCACTGTTCTATACAATTGAATTGAAAAACCCTTGATATTGCATTAAAATGTTAAAGGTTCCCCTCGCACATATGTGCTAGTTGTTCCCGACTCTAGGGGGCGGTGCTCATCTCTGTTTCAAAGCCGAAGAGCCAGCGCTGTCCGAAGACGTCTCTGTGGTCATGTGGCCAACATGACTAAATGCCAAAGGCGCACGGAACGCTGTTACCTTTTATGTTTGTATGTTTTAAAAATAAAAAACTTTTTTTTTTAAAAAAAGACAATTTAAAACATCTCCTCTAGCTCATCATTGTACTGCCCACCATTGTACTGCCCACCAGAGGTCTCCAACCTTGGTCCCTTTAAGACTTGGATTCTGGGAGTTGAAGTCCACAAATCTTAAAGGGACCAAGGTTGGAGACCCCTGCTCTAGAAAGCCCTCCAAAATATATCATAACAGTAGAAAATAGACTTTTTCTCATGGTTATTCCCTGGCAACTGGTAACCTGAGGTCCGAAAGGTGTTTTTTCCAAAAGGCAACTGGACTTTCTGTGCATTTCCTTGAAGACGTTTTGTTTTTCCATGAAGATGTTTATCTTCTCATCCAAGAAGTTTCTTGGAGATTCTCAGTCATTCAGGTTATGGTTGTCCCAAAGCAGGGGTGAAATGCTCCTGGTTCGGACCGGATTGGGCGATCCGGTAGCGATTGTGGCAGGTGGTTCGGAGAACTGGTAGCGATGGCGGTGTGAAGCTCTGCCCACCCGCCTGGGTGTCATTACTTCCTGTTTTTCAAAGGTTAAAAAAAGAGGCTCTGATGATCGCGCACCGCAGCTATTTTTGTCACAGCCTTTTTTAACCTTTTAAAAGCATTTTTACACCCTATTCGTCTGAATAGATTATTAAAAAAATGCTTTTAAAAGGTTAAAAAAAAGGCTCTGACGATCGCGCACCTCAGCTATGATCGTCAGAGCCTTTTTTAACCTTTTAAAAGCATTTTTACAGCCTGAATAGGTTATAAAAATGCTTTTAAAAGGTAAAAAAAAGGCTCTAATGATCGCGAGGTACAGCTGTTATTGTCAGAGCCTTTTTTTAACCTTTTAAAAGCATTTTTTACAGCCTATTCGTCTGAATAGGTTATTTTAAAAAATGCTTTTAAAAGGTTAAAAAAAAGTTGGCCACCCCCACCCAGTCACATTACCCACTCCACCCCACCAAGCCACACCCACAGAACCGGTACTAACAAATTTTATATTTCACCACTGTCCCAAAGGTTCTTTTTTCAAAAGACAGCTGGTTTTTTCTGTGTTTTTCCCCCCCTTTGAAGATGTTTTGTTTCCCATCCAAGAAGCTTCTTCGGTTCTGAACTAAAGAAGCTTCTTGGACGAGAAGTGGAACCTCTTCAAGGAAAAACCAAGAAAGTCCAGTGGCTTTCTGAAAAAAAGTATATTTGGGACAACCTTAAGCTGGATGACTGAGAATCTCTGTAGACATTTGGCAACCTGAAGGATTGGAGTCCGTATATTTTTGTAAGCTTGGGGTCACGATTGCTTGCCAAAGCTTCCTTCTAATTAGCAAAACTGGAGAGGCACCAAAAACCATCTTAAGGTGGTAGTAGGGAGGTTGAGCATCTTGAAAACACGGAGAGGTTAATTGAAGGCATGGGGCAAACAAGCTTTAACCTCCTTCAATTTGCCGTTGTTATGCTAACAGCATTCGGCAGGCAGTTTTAATGATGCCCGGTCACCTGGGCTTCCCAATTAACCTCTTGACCCCAGACAGAAAGATTTTAAAGAAAGGCCTCCCCACCATAGAGACTTCTAATTTCGTCAGGCTTCAGGTGAACGGAGATGCGGCTTTGGCAGTCAGGTTCATAGCCTCCTCATGGGCCAAATAATTCATATTTAATAGCATGGACACCGAAACTTCAGGCTACTGTAAAGTTTTTTTTTTTTATAGCCCATCCATATTGAGCCCAAATATAATTTATATTAAGGCGGTGGTGAAATCCAAATGTTTTTACCACCGGTTCTGTGGGCATGGCTTGGTGGGCGTGGTGTGGCTTGATGGGCGTGGCTTGGTGGGCGTGGCAGGGGAAGGATACGGCAAAATCCCCATTCCCTCCCCACTCCTGGGGGAAGGATATGGCAAAATCCCCATTCCCACCCCACTCTGGGGCCAGCCAGAGGCGGTATTTGCCAGTTCTCCGAACTGCTCAAAATTTTTGCTACCGGTTCTCCAGAACCTGTCAGAACCAGCTGGATTTCACCCCTTATTAAGATCATGTAATCACAAGGTGTCATATTCTTATTTCTTTTCCTTTTTTTAAAATCATCCTGACATTGCAATAAAGGTACTCAGGCTGATGTATTTCTTGAAAAGCAAGGCTGCATCAAAACCCTCTGATTTTACCATGAGGGATAGTCCTCAACTTAGACTCCTCTTACCATAGTTCTCAAGAGCTAGGGTGGCACAGTGGTTAGAGTGCAGTACTGCAGGCTACTTCTGCTGACTGCCGGCGGCCTGCAATTTGGCAGTTTGAACCTCACCAGGCTCAAGGTTGACTCAGCCTTCCATCCTTCCGAGGTGGGTAAAATGAGGACCCAGATTGTTGGGGGCAAAATGCTGGCTCTGTAAACCGCTTAGAGAGGGCCGTAAAGCACTATGAAGCGGTATATAAGTCTAAGTGCTATTGCTATTGCTATTACATGGAAAGGTCTTAACCATATATGAAATGTAACATGCTGAGATAATGTATATGTAGCCTACACGTAACAGAATGGTATATAAAGCCTTGCTGGAAATCCCCTGACTTTGTTCAGACCCTCAGCTTTGTTCTGTTTCCTGAACCTGCGCATATAATAAACCCTTCCTTCCCAGAGGAGCTGGCTTGTGTCTCCTCTTTCTACAACAGCAACAGTTCATTTAGTGACCGTTCAAAGTTACAAAAGCAGTGAAAAAAGTGACTTATGACCATTTTTAACACTTTTTAACAATGGTGGTAGACTTTAGAAAAAACCCTTCCATACTTCCACCTCTCACAATACTAGACAACACAGTATCACAGTAGAAACCTTCAAATTTCTGGGTTCTATCATATCGCAAGATCTCAAATGGACAGCGAACATCAAAAACATCATTAAAAAAGGACAGCAAAGAATGTTCTTTCTGCGCCAACTCAGTAAGCTCAAACTGCCCAAGGAGCTGCTGATCCAATTCTACAGAGGAATTATTGAGTCTGTCATTTGCACCTCTATAACTATCTGGTTCGGTTCTGCAACCCAACAAGAAAAACACAGACTTCAGAGGATAATTAGAACTGCAGAAAAAATAATTGCTACCAACTTGCCTTCCATTGAGGACCTGTATACTGCATGAATCAAGAAGAGGGCCGTGAAAATATTTGCAGATCCCTCACATCTTGGACATAAATAGTTTCAGCTCCTACCCTCAAAAAGACGCTATAGAGCACTGCACACCAGAACAACTAGACACAAGAACATTTTTTCCCCGAAGGCCATCACTCTGCTAAACAAATAATTCCCTCAACACTGTGAGACTATTTACTGAATCTGCACTACTATTAATCGTTTCATAGTTCCCATCACCAATCTCTTTCCACTTATGACTGTATGACTATAACTTGTTGCTGGCAATCTTATGATTTATATTGATATATTCATCATCAATTGTGTTGTAAATGTTGTACCTTGATGAACGTATCTTTTCTTTTATGTACACTGAGAGCATATGCACCAAGACAAATTCCTTGTGTGTCCAATCACACTTGGCCAATAAAAAATTCTATTCTATTCTATTCTATTCTATTCTATTCTATTCTATTCTATTCTATTCTATTCTATTCTATTCTATTCTGACCATTGCAGCATGGGCCGGGGATCAAATTTCAGGTGCTTGGCACCTAAATTCTAGGTGGTACCTTGCCATGCAACCATAGCACATACATTTCAAAGTTTTAACTGATAGTCCATCACGAGTATCTTGCAACCTTGACAACTTTAAGACCTGGGGACTTCAACTCCCAGAATCAATAAGGCATTATAAAGTGGTACTATCATATGGGTAAGACAACACTTGGAATATTGCATCAACGTTTGGCTGCCATGATATAAAAAAAGATGTTGAGACTCTAGAAAGAGTGCAGAGAAGAGCAACCAAGATGATGGGGGGGACTGGAGGCTAAAACATGTGAAGAACGGTCGCAGGAACTGGGCCTGACTAGTCTACTGAAGAAAAGGACCAGGGGAGACATGATAGCAGTCTTCCAATATTTGAGGGGCTGCCAGAAAATAAAGGGGGATCAATGTGTTGTTCAAAGCACTTGAAGGCAGGACAATAAGCAATGGATGGAAACTAAATCAAGGAGAGAAATAATCTAGAATTAAGGAATTTTTTTCCCCTCCGGCGAGAACAAGAAACCAGTGGAACGGCTTGCCTTCAAAATTTGCAGGTGCTCCATCACTGGAGACTTTCAAAACAAGACTGGACAGCCATTTGTCTGAAATAGTATTGGGTCTCCTGCTTGAGCCGGGGGTTGGACTAGAAGATCTCAGAGGTCCCTTCCAACTTTGTGATTCTGTGATTCTGTTAATTCCCCAGCCAGCATTAACCCATCCCTGGGACATCTGATGGTTTTTTATGAGGTTGTAGGGATCAGTTTTTCAAGCCCTTAATGCGTCGTCCAAGCTGCAAATTCATCACGTTTCCAAAGTTTGGAGCCCAAAGCTGCTGAACTATTGGTTTGGCCCTCCCTTTCTTGCCTTCCTTCTTTACTCTCCTGCCAAAGTTTGTTGCATACTCAGAGTCAAACTAAGAGGGGTTTGGAGCATGCTGGAGGCATGTAGCTTTAATCACTGGTGGAAAGTCAGTGGAAATATACTTCCTGCTGTGCTGGGGTGTTAATAAAACATCTGTCCTGGGGTATGTGTGATTTCTTTCTCTCTTTGGTCATTCATCTCTATTTTACTCTCTTCTCCTTAGAAAAAAAATTTAAGGTTCCCAATTTGGAAGTAAGCATAGCCATAAATATAAGCACTTTTTAAGCACCCTAGAAATGAGGGGAGGGTCCCATATGGGCACAATCCCCTCTTCCTATTTCTCACCATCCTTTCTACATTTCAAACCAGCTTCTAATCGCAACTGAGGGCTAATTTGGAGTGTTTAAATTTTATTTAATTTTTTTATTTTCGTCAAGTATGTATTTGATAACAGAGGTAAGTATAAACATGATTATGAATACAGGAAATGGATACGGATAAATGGGGACAGTAGGACAAGGACGGTAGGCACACTGGTGCGCTTATGCACGCCCCCTTTACGGATCTTTTAGGAATGGGGTGAGGTCGACAGTAGACAGTCTAAGGTTCAAGTTTTGGGGGTTTGGGGAAGAAAGCACAGAGTCAGGTAGTGCATTCCAGGCATTGACCACTCTGTTGCTGAAGTCGTATTTTCTGCAATGGAGTTTGGAGCGGTTTACCTTGAGTTTGTATCTTTTGTGTGCTCGTGTATTGTTGTGGTTGAAGCTGAAGTAGTCATTGACAGGTAGGACATTGTAGCAGATAATTTGATGTACTACGCTTAGGTCAGACCGAAGACAGCGTAGTTCTAAGTTGTCTAAACCCAAAATTTCAAGCTTGGTGGCATAAGGTATTCTGTGGTGAGCAGAGGAGTGGAGGACTCTTCTTGTGAAATATCTCTGGACTCGCTCAATTGTATTAATGTCCGATATGCAATTCGGGTTCCAGACAGATGAGCTGTACTCAAGAATTGGTCTAGCAAAGGTTTTGTATGCCCTAGTTTGCAGTACAATATTACCGGAGAAGAAGCTACGCAAGATTAGGTTAACAACCCTTAATGCATTTTTGGCAATGCTGTTACAGTGGGCTCTGGCACTTTGATCATTTGAGATGAATACTCCAAGATCCTTGGCAGAGTGAGGGTCGTCTATGAGGTCATATCCGCCCAGTTTGAATTTTGTGTTTTGTTACTGGCAGAGGCAAAGAAGATAAATAGCCTCATTTTCCTGTTGGTCTGCAACCTGCATTTATCTGTTTGCATATATGAAACGAGATTTAAAAGAAATAGTGGAATGGAGGCAAACCAAGACACAGAACAATTTTAAGTCCCCTAGGAATCTTGTTAAAGTGATTTTGTCCTTGGCACTAATCCTTGTCGGTCCCCAGTTGGGGGTGTCTGAGGTGGGGGGAGGTGGGGGTTAAAAAACTTGAGCTGGTGGTTACACTTATGGAATCAAAAACCTGTTCCTTTTTGGCATACATTCCATTTGTGTAACAAGTGTAAAAGAAGCAGCACTTTGATTGCATAATTGTGGCCACTACAGTATTGTGACTTTCCTGCAAAGTCCCCAGTCCATGATAAATAACACTTATCAGTCATAATAACCTTGGTTTAGAAGTAGGGCCAAGAGATGGTCCATGGAGTTTGACTTCCAAAAAAAGGAATAATATTTAAAAAAGAGCATGATGTTAAATAATTTTTCTCTAGGTTTCAGACATTGGATTATTTACTTATTTAGGGAGCTTTCTGATCCTGTGATCATCTTCTTCTTCTTCTTCTTCTTCTTCTTCTTCTTCTTCTTCTTCTTCTTCTTCTTCTTCTTCTTCTTCTTCTTCTTCTTCTTCTTCTTCTTCTTCTTCTTCTTCTTCTTCTTCTTCTTCTTCTTCTTCTTCCTTCCTCCTCCTCCTCCTCCTCCTCCTCCTCCTCCTCCTCCTCCCCCTCCTCCTCCTCCTCCTCCTCCTCCTTCTTCTTCTTCTCTTCTTCTCCTTCTTCTTCTTCTTCTTCTTCTTCTTCTTCTTCTTCTTCTTCTTCTTCTTCTTCTTGTTCTTCTCCTTCTTCTTCTTCTTCTTCTTCTTCTTCTTCTTCTTCTTCTTCTTCTTCTTCTTCTTCCTTCCCCTCCTCCTCCTCTTCTTCTTCCTCTTCCTCTTCTTCCTCTTCTCCCTTCTCCCGTCTTCCTCATCATCATCTTACTTATTTTGTATATGCATAAAATGGACTAATTAGCTTTCATAACTTGAGGAAGGGTTCATTTGTATTGACATCAAAAGTACTTGCTTCAAGTAGATGTGAATAACATTGCTCTTTATTTTGAAATAAATGTTTCATTTATAACAAATACTTGATTGCTACAATAATTCATTGCAGCTGACACTGACTCAGAGAAATAGTCAAAAAGTCAATATGTTGACAACCAGTGACCAGATTGTCAACAATCATGAACTAGTCTGAATAGACTTGATCCATAGCTGGGTAATCCAGTATTGTTCTTTTTTTTTTTTTTTTTTTGCAAAAAATTTTTATTTTTCCATAATAATTCCCACAATTTGACCAGTGTACAATACAATCACTTATCCAACAATCAGTCCTATACTCAAATTATACTCAGTCACAGTATAATTTCCACAGTTCTTTTTATTAGGAATAATCTCAGATTGCACTGTTATAGAGACAAAACTGATTCTGAATTTAATAACTGCTGCAAGATTATTGATTGCACAATATTGGAAGAAAGAAGACTTACCTACAATTGGAGAATGGATTAGTAAAGTATCAAATTTAGCAGAAATGGCAAAAATTTCTGCCTACTTGAAAGACTGTACACAAGAAAAATATATATTGGAATGGAGGAAGTGGATTGATTATATTCAAAATAAGTATCAGATTAAAAAATATCAATTAGTTTTTGAGTGAAGTTAGGAATTATTATGTATTAGTTTAAGAAAGAAGGGAATTGATAGTGTGATGGTGTGAAATGGAATATGTTTTATGTTATATTTTAGATTATGTTTGTTAGTTACAATACCCTGTATTCTGTTCTGGGAAGTCTCGGGGAAGGAGGCGGGAAGGGAAGACTATAAATTGATTGGTTGCCATTGTACAGGAATAATGGTAGAATTAAACAAGTTGGAATGGTGTAATGTCGGGACTGCTCGGCAAACACTCCCGAAGGGAAAGGGTAAGGAAAGAGGAGTAAAGAAGGAAGAAAGTAGGTAGGTAGGTAGGAAAGAAGGGAGGGAGAAGAAAGGATAGGAGGAAAAGAAGGAGGAGAAGATAGAGGGTTAGAAAGGATGGTAGTGAGAAGTGGGAAAGAGGAGGGGAAGTAGGAAAGCGAGGAGAAGGTGGTGGGGGAAGTTTAAGAAGGATGAGAAGGGAAGAAAGGATTAAAGGGGGGAGTGGCAGTCGAGCAGCCCTGACTGAGTATAATCCAGTATTGTTCTTAACGTAATTCCCCATGACACAAAAGAGTGTGCAGACTTTGTGGTCTTCAGAATTCAAAGGAAACACCCAACTATGGATTCTGGATTTCTTTTCTCTTTGTTGTGGTTGTTTTTCATTTGAGCAGGAACAAAATCTAGTTCCAGTTTGACCTTGGATGCACCTCACCTAGTCCAACAACTATCTGAGGAACCATGTGCCACTATCTCCTCGTTGGAAATGCAATCCCAGGAAAGCACCCAAAATACAGGAGATGCCTTCTGCTGGATGATTCTAGCACCAGGTTGGTGTTTCAAACAATGCAAACTTCAACATTTCTACTCAGAAGGATTTCATCTTGATTTCTGTGTGCTCTCACAGAGAGGGACTCCTCAGGGTGCCGTCAGCTAGGCAGTGCCGTCTGGCGACACCCAGGGGAAGGGCCTTCTCTGTGGGGGCTCCCACCCTTTGGAACGAGCTTCCCCCAGGGCTTCGTCAACTTCCGGACCTCCGAACCTTTCGCCGCGAGCTTAAAACACACTTACCGTATATACTCGAGTATAAGCCGAGTTTTTCAGCATGTTTTTTGTGCTGAAAAACGTCCCCTCGGCTTATACTCGAGTATATACGGCTTATACTCGAGTTTTTTTTTTCTTTTTTTCACATTATACCGGATGGTGCAAACTTGGTGGGCTTTTGCATTAGCGCGGGAAAGCCCTGCCGGTGCAGTGAGAGGGCGGGGCGGGGGACCCGCCAGCCTTCTCGGCTGAGGGAGGGAGGCTTTCCCTGACCGGTAGCTGCCTCATTTCCCTCCCTCGGCTTATACTCGAGTCCCCAGTTTACCCCAGTTTTTTGGGGTAAAATTGGGGACCTCGGCTTATACTCGGATCGGCTTATATTCGAGTATATACGGTATTTATCTGCGCGGGACTGGATTAGATTTTAAAGTTATGGGTTTTAAGGCGTTTTTATTATTTATACTATTTTAAATTTGGGCAATAGAATAAGTTTTTTAATTGTTGTTTTTTAATCTGTATTTATATGTATTTTAACTGCCTGTGAACCGCCCTGAGTCCTTAGGGAGATAGGGCGGTATATAAATTTGAAAAATAAATAAATAAATAAAATAAAAATAAATTTCAATGTAGCTTGACTCCCACTCAAGAGTTCACCTTTTGGTCCATCTTTTGGGTGTCCCGGTATTTGGTGATTACAAAACCTAATGCTCCCTGTATCAGTCTAGAAGAGGAGGAGGAAGAGGAGAAGAACAACAAGAAGAACAAGAAGAAGAAAAGAAAGAAAGAAGAAGAAGAAGAAAAAGAGGAGGAGGAGGAGGAGGAGGAGGAGAACAAGAACGACAAGAAGAAAAGAAAGAAAGAAAGAAAGAAGAAGAAGAGGAGGAGGAGGAGGAGGGGAGGAGGGAGAGGAAGAAGAGAAGAAGAAGAAGAGGGAAGAGGAGGCAGATGAGGAGGAGGAGGAGGAAGAGTAGAAGAACAACAAGAAGAAAAAAAAGGAAGAAGAAGAAGAAGAAAAAGAAGAAGAAAAAGAAGAAGAAGAAGAAGAAGAAGAAGAGGAAGGGGAAGGGGAGAAGGCAGATGAGGTGGTGGAGGAGGAGGAAGAGGAGAAGAACAAGAACAACAAGAAGAAAATAAAGAAAAGAAGAAGAAGAAGAGGAAGGGGAGAAGGCAGATGAGGTGGTGGAGGAGGAGGAACAGGAGAAGAAGAACAAGAACAATAAAATAAAGAAGAAGAAGAAGAAGAAGAGGAGGAGGAGGAGGGATGATGAAGAGGAAAGGAGGAGGAAGAAGAAGAAGAGAGGAAGAAGAAGAAGAGGAAGAGAAGGAAGAGGAGAAGGAAGAGGAGAAGAACAAGAAGAATAACAAGAAGAAAATAAAGAGAAGAAGAAGAAGAAGAAGAAGAAGAAGAAGAAGAAGAAGAAGAAGAAGAAGAAGAAGAAGAAGAAGAAGAAGAAGAAGAAGAAGAAGAAGAAGAAGAAGAAGAAGAAACAATAATAACAGCAACTTTTTTGGCTAGATATTCAAGGCTGCAGAGGGGAGAGTCTGACTGTGTGAATGGCATTTTCTGAACGGCCTTTGGGGAGCTGAGCTGCCGCCTGCAGAGGCGCCGAGAAAACCGCCCGAGAGCAAAGCGGGAGAAGACTCAGGCTTTGGTCCTTGGTGACCAGCAGATGGCGCTGATAGGAAAGTCATCGCCGCAACTTCTGCTCTTTCCGCTGGCCGCGATTTCCCCGCTGCAAAGCAACCCCTCTCTCCCCTTGGCTCCCTTTTTCCTAGCAGCCAGGCTATAAAAATAACTCCGCACGGCTCGGTTCACCGGAGGGGACACCGGGAGTTATTTACGCCATCCAGAAGATTACCGAAAGAGCAAAGTTAGGCAGCCAGTCGGAAGCCACAAACAGCCATGGCTCCCCGATGGGTTGCGTGGGGGGGGAAAAGTCTCCGTTTGCTAATGGAAATGAGCAGAATGGAGAGTTTTCATCTTGGTCACCGGCCGTTCAATAAGTGGCAGGCACCCCCTGGGTTGAGGTTAGAAGGGGGGGGGAGAAGGGGGGGTCGGTTCCCTGAGACTCCTGGCAAGGAAAGAGGAACTTCTGGGAAACAGTTGGACTGGGGGTGGCTCCTGGACAAGGAGACCCAGCAAAAGTGGGGTGGAGCAGTCCGACTCACCACCTGGGTTAGGAGCCCAACTCCACAAATGGGTTTTTTTTTCAGGCACTGAAAAATTGCAGAGCTCCCTGTTTGTAAATCTCTCTCTCTCTCTCTCTCTTTCCCAAAGTGGCTTTACTTTTTCATATTTATGTGCAAGGAGCATGCTTTTCCTGTGTGCACCTTTCCAAATCAATTGAACTCTCTCTCCTTCTCTCCCTCTTCTCTCTCTTCCCCCCCTCTTCTCTCCTCTCTCCTCTCTCTCTCCCTCTCCCTCTCTGTTCCTCTTTCTCTCCCCTTCCTCTCTTTCCCTCCTTCTCCTCTCCCTCTCTCTCCTCCTCTCTCCTCTCTCTCCTTCCTCCCTCCCTCTCCCTCCTCTCCCTCCCTCCTTCTCTCTCTCTCTCCTCTCTGTCTCTTCTCCTCCTCCTCTCTCCTCTCCTCTCTCCTCTCTCTCTCTTCCCTTTCTCTCCTCTCTCTCTTCTCTCTCTCTCTCCTTCTCTCTCTCTTCCCCTCTTCTCTCTCTCCCTCTCCTTCTCCTCTCTCTCCCTCTCCCTCCCCTCTCTCTCTTCTCTCTCTCTCCCTCCTTCCCTCCCTCCCTCTTCTCGCCTCTCTCTCTTTCACATGTATGCGTGCACACACACACACACAGAGTGCAGCTGGCTGTTCCGTGACGGAATCCATTTTGATAGATCTTCTAAATCCATCTGTATGCTATGTTCCCCTCGACAGGGGTCTTCAATCTTGGCAACTCTAAGCCTGGAGGACTTCAACTCCCAGAATTCCCCAGCCAGCAAAGCTTATTTGGGCGCTTAAAAAAATCATACACACTGATATATAGAATCATACACAAATTATTCCAACTAAAATTCACCTCCTGAAGTAGGCACCACTCAGTAGCCATTCGTTTGACTGTTGCCTTATTGTGTCCAACAACCATCCAGCTGCGGAAAATAATACTGCCATTAAGACAAGTTAGACAAATGCCACCACTTCAAAAGTGGGAAAGAATTTTGCTTGGCCTGTATTTTTTTTTCAGCTGAATTTACTCTTTTCAAGCTCCTTCATATCAGGTGAAATTACAGTTTTGCTTTAATTTAAGGAAGGGTGGTGTGAGGTTTACACTGAGTGGCCTTCTTGATGCATTCCAAATTTAACTTCCACGATGCAGAAGTGGTATTCAGGTGGTTTGTACCAGTTCGGGCAAACTGGTAGCAGAAATCGCAAGTGGGCCTGCCCACCCGCCCACCTGTCCCGGCTCTATGTTGTACTATTTAGACATGTTTCTGAGGCCGGGCACATTTGCAGAAGGTGAGCAAGCAAAGCACATGCATGGAAGGCCAGGAAACCCATTGTTGTGCCTCGCCCGCCCTCCTATCCTCAGCTGGGCCCCTCCCTCCTCCTGCCGGGCCTGCTATCAGATTCGGAGTCTGATAATGAAGATGAACGGCCTGTCATGTCTCCAGCCCCCAGCCCTGGCCCCATGCCCGGACAGAATGTCAGGAATGAACAAACAAACCTCACTCCTACAGCGCGTGAGCACGAAGCCAGCCACGTGCTAGAATTGCTGGCAGCAGATCAGGAGGAAGGGAATTCACAGTGGACGGATCCCCGCTTCCGGAGATCTGAGAGGCGACGTCAGCAAAAGGAAGGGAGGGGCAGGCCTGGATAAGTGCTGAGTCATGGAGCCACACCCCATGGCCTAAATAAAGGATCTGCTTTTTGGCATTCCTTGAGTCAAGCAAAGTCTCATCTGGTTTGCTGAAGTCACACCTTGGATTCCTGCCTGCCTGAGAAATCTGAAAGGAATTTGGCAAAGCTGCAGAGGCTTTGTGGCCATGCTTGATACAGACTTCCCAGACCCGGTCGTTGGAGGGAGAGGGGGACATGACACCCATCACTGCCTCTATGGAAGACTGTGCAAAGGTATACAGAGGAGAACTTTCTAATACTGTCTAATTTCACAGTCCAGAGAGAAAGAAGCTGAAGGTCCGGAGGTATAGATAGAACGTGGAGAAATAACCGGTCAACTGACCAGGAGTCATTTGCAGAAAGACAAACTGAGTGAAGTGGAAATAAGGAAGCACCTAGGAAGCACATTAAAAGAAGAGAAAAGGGGCAGAAGCTAAATGACTAACAGAGAACTTCAAGAGGACTTAAATATAGGAAGAGTTGAATGCTATTGGCACAACAAATAAGTTATCCAGGATGATCAATTGTAAGGGAATTTAGAGATGGCTTTAAGGAAGAGGTCTTCAGGTGGCAAGTTATGGAGAAGTCTCAAGATGGAAGCGAACATGAACAAGAGGCGGGATATAGTTTGCCTTGATTTTGTTTAGCCTAAGATGGGACCAAGAGAAACTCTAAACAGGAGTTTCAATTAAATTTACTTTCTGGATTTTGAGAGGCAGGTAACGTAGTAAGGGTCATTGAAAGGGTAGGTTTGAATTGGCTGCTTTTGGTCAAGCAGGTAGAGGTCTCATTAGCCTCCCATCAGTAGTACCAAACCTCCCTGAGGATTCCAATGCGGATTAAAAACTCCCAGGGGGTGTTAGGTATCCTGTCTAGTTACACAGGGTATTCTCAAACCACTGTAGAAATCATTTGCTCGTTCTCTCTCTCGAACAACAGACATACACCAGAAGGTGAATTTTCCTTAGCATAGCTGGATGTGACTTCCATCCTGATAGGGCTCAACCAAACTTGTGAATTGTACTGTTCTTGTGTGTGTGTGTGTGTTTCTACCATCTCAGAAACTTCGCATGTACAAAGTCTCCTCATAATTATCACTGTGTTCAGCGTTATTGGGCGAGGACTCCTTTGATCCTTGCTTCTGCTCAATAGGAGAAATTCATGAGGGCAGATTTCCTTCCTTCCTGGGGTCTGTGTGTTTGTTGTGGCCCACCAGCGGCCAGCAGAGCTGACAACAGATTCCGACAGTGAGGAGGTTGGGGCGGAACGTGGGCCAGTCCTGGAGTCTGGTGAAGGCTCGGACGAGGGCTCTGAGTCAGAGGCAGAGAAGAGGCCAAGGCCATCTGGTAGTTCTTTGCTGCCTCAGGAGTCTGACATCAGCGAGGCAGAAGAAAAGCAGGAGCCTGTTCCCAGTGTGTGCATGTGCAGAGCTGCCAGAAGACAGGAACAATTGAAGAAACAGGGTCGACTTGGGAGTAAGGCTTGGAGAAGATTGGTCCCTCCCATAAGACATAAAAAAGAAGCGAATGGAACGTGAGCTTTTGCAGGAAGCAATTCGTTCATTTGGTCGGTAAAAGCTGTGGAAAGGTTCTGTTTGACTCTGTGCTAAGTTTGGCCTTGCCCTGCGTGTGGCAATTAGTTCTCTGGCAGCATTCCAAGGGAGATTAGGTGAGTGTTTGTAAACATTCCCCTGCAAGACTGTTTGAAAAGCCTTTCGGACTGGGAATGACAATAATTCATAGCAGTATGAATTAAAAACTGGTTTGCCAGGACTAAGATTGTGCTGTATACTTTCTAAGGAAGCCTCGGTCAGAACAGTGTTCCTTTCTTTTGTAGAAGTGGCCTCCTTTTGACCCTTGGGCTCGCATCTTCCTTGAGGACTTCCTGCTGATGCCCACCAGAAATGGAATGCGAGAGCAAGTAGGACTTGGGTGTTGTGACCCAGGCCCAAGTAGGTAGTAATAAACGTAGTCCGTGTAAAAACAAACTTTATTTGAAAAGCTGGGAATTACTTCATTCCCAGCGTTGTTCAACTCAAAGTAAAACAAATGCCTCCCAACACAAATTCCTCAGTTATCTCACAAACCTTAGTCCAATTAGGCAAACTGCCAAAGGCCCTTCCTGGCAAACATCCAGAAGCCACAAAAACAAAGAAATATACAAAGCAGAAGACGAAGCACAGCTACAATGTTGTTTTCTGGCAAAGCTGAAATGCCGGTGCTGGTCTGTTTTAAGCCTTATGGGAGGGGCCAATCATCTCTTGGCCCTACTCCTGAGTTGTCCTCTCTGCTTGAGCTGCTCTTGCCTTCTGGCAGCTCTTCTCATGCCTGCATTAGGAACAGGCTCCTCCTGTTCCTCTGCCTCACTGCTATCAGTCTCTGGAGGCTCTGGAGTCCGCACCTCATTTCCCGATGGCCCTGGCTTCACCTCAGCCTCATCGCTGTCTGACTCCATTGCCAGCTCCGTAGGCTGCTGATGGACCACAACATTGGGTTTGAGCCGAGGGAGAAAAGCTGGGAGAAAAGACGGAGCCAAGAGCTACGCATTCTCCAGAGAGCGAAGTGGTGCAGAGGAGAGGTTATCAAACCCAAAATGCTAGGAGTCAATACATCAGATTTTGCCTCTTGGGTAGGGGGTGGATGGGAACGCTGTCTACGGAGGCTTTCCAGGGGTGGAAAGTTGCTGATTTAAAAAAAAACCAGCATCTTTTCTCCAGCCCGCCAGCTGGGGAAGAAAAGAAGAAGAAGAAAAAAAAGGAGAGTTTTCCCCACTATCCCCCCTTATTTATTTATTTTTGCAATCAGAGAGAGAGAAACATTCACTCCCTCTGTTCTTTCTCTCCCCCTCCCGCTCTCTCTCTCTCTCTTCCTCTCTCTCCTATACCAGTGGTGTGTAAGATCGGAGCAAACTCTCTGCAGAGCTCATTACGCGGCTGCCCCAGTGCTTGGGTGAGGGCAGCCTGGTCCTGTGCGGAATGAGGCGAGATGATTTGTATTTGAGGCATTTGGCTTTTTCAGGGAGCTCATGCAGAGGCTCGCGCGCAAATTAAATTATTGAAATAGCCAGATGGGAGGTGGGTTGTGTGTGTGTGTGTGAGTGTGTGTTGTTTAGGGATAGAACCAAAGGAAAGGGGAAGCGGGAAGAGGAAGGGGAAGAAGGTGGCATACAACCAGGGTTAACTTTACAGGAGTGGAAGGCCAACGTGAAAAGGAGGGGGGAAAAAGATATCCGACAGAAGAGAACATCTGTAGCTCAGGGTTGAACTGCGGAGTCCTTGGTGCTCTCTGAGCTTGGTTGCTTGCTTGCAGATCTTGGATAACCCAACTGATTACAGATTAGAAGGGAGTTGGAAGGGATCCTCCTGTAGGTCATCTAGTCCAACCCCCTGCCCAAGCAGGAGACCCTACACCATTTCTGACAAATGGCAATCCAGTGTCTCCTTGAAAGCCTCCAGTGATGAAGCTCTCACAACTTTGGAAGGCAACTTTTGTTTGATGGGTTGATTGTTCTGTCTGAAAATTTCTCCTTATTTCCAGGTTGAATCTCTCGTTGATCACTTCATTATTCCTTGTCTGGCCTTCAGGGGCTTTGGAAAATAGCTTGATCCCCTCCTCTCTGTGGCAGCCCCTCAAATATTGGAAGACTGCTATCCTGTCTCCCCTGGTCCTTCTCTTCACTAGACTAGCTATCCCAGTTCCTGCAACTGTTCATCATATGTTTTAGCCTCCAGTCCCCTAATCATCCTGATTGCTCTTCTCTGCACTTTTTCTAGAGTCTCAACATTTTTTTTATAGTGTGGTGACCGAAACTGGATGCAGTACTCTAGGTGTGGTCTTACTAAGGCGTTTTAGAGTGGAAAGTAACATGATATTATATCTGCAATAACCAAGAACTCCATAAATTTTTTAAAGAATAGAATAGAATAGAATAGAATAGAATAGAATAGAATAGAATAGAATAGAATAGAATAATTTATTGGCCAAGTGTGATTGGACACACAAGGAATTTGTCTTGGTGCATAAGCTCTCAGTGTACATAAAAGAAAAGATACATTTGTCAAGAATCATAAGGTACAACACTTAATGATTGTCATAGGGAAACAGTCAATATAAATCTTAAGGATACCAGCATCAAAGTTACAGTCATACAGTCATAAGTGGAAGGAGATGGATGATGGGAACGATGAGAAGACTAATGGTAATGCATACTTAGTAAATAGTTTGACAGTGTTGAGGGAATTATTTATTTAGCAGATTGGTGGCATTTGGGAAAAAACTGTTCTTGTGTCTAGTTGTTCTGATGTGCAGTGTGCTCTATAGCATCGTTTTGAGGCTAGGAGTTGAAACAATTTATGTCCAGGATGTGAGAGGTCTGTAGATATTTTCACAGTCCTCTTTTTGACTCATGCAGTATACAGGTCCTCAATGGAAGGCAGGTTGGTAGCCATTGTTTTTTCTGCAGTTCTAATTATCCTCTGAAGTCTGGGTCTGTCTTGCTGGGTTGCAGAACCAAACCAGATGGTTATAGAGGTGCAGATGACAGACTCAATAAAGGATTTTGTAGCATCACGAGACTGCTTTGTGGCTTCAGAAGCTGGAAAATATTTCAAAAAGAGGTCTGTTTGAGAACCATTTGTCAATTCACTCGGAATTATTTCCAGGGTAAAGCGGGGCAAAACCATTTATGAAGGGAATCACATGACCAGGCAAATCTGCAAAGCTGGAATCTACTCAGTTTTCGGTTTTTCAAATGGTGGGTTTGGTTAGGGTTAGGGTTAGAATTATTTGGCCAAGTGTGATTAGACACACAAGGAATTTGTCTTTGGTGCAGAAGAACTCATACAAAACAATAGAGTAGTAATAATCATCATAATAACACCAATATTTTGTATTATAACCATAACAGTTTCATTATTATTAATAATTATTATAATTACAATGTTATATATTGCTATATTAATATTACAAATAACAATAACAACAGTAGTGTAAAAACCTGCACTACTCGGAACGTCGTATATTTTAAGAAGATACGGTTGATACCTAGGATGCTGGCAACAACCTGTATCAGCGCCAGTCCATGATATTTGTGATACATTTTTAAATGTTCAGGTAACTGGGTTTCATGTTAAATGAATAAAAGAGATAATAATAATGACAACAATTGGGCGATTAAATTAATGCATTGAGTAAAATAATTTTTTAAATGCTACAAAAAGTTTTTTTGGGGGGTTGCGTGCATCTGTCTACATATTTATATTCGGCACAAAATTTTAGAGAATACCTGCTAAGACAGTTCCAAGCCTGGTGCTCTCTAGGGTCATGCAGAGGACCCATTAAGAAATGCATTAAGAGCGGAGTATGCAAAAGATTTATTAAAATCTGTCTATCTCAGATCTAAATCTGGCAGATGAGTGAAGGCTTGAGCCTTCATCGAAGGTGAAGAAATCGGTAGGCAACTGAAGCCCCAAATCAATAAATTTAGGCCATCTTCTCTTTCCTAGTCACTACTTCCCTTCAGAGCTCAACAATGATTCTAGATTCTGTAGTTCAGTCTTACCTGAGACCAAGGGTGGGCTTCAAAAAATTTAGCAAGGGGTTCTCTGTCCGGTTGCTGGGTAGGGGTGGCCTAGTCAGCCTCTTTCACCATGGGTTTGCCCTCCCCGGGTTCTGGAGGCTTTCCTCGAGCCTCCAGGAGGGCAAAAACGGCCTCCCCAGGCCTCCCCGAGCCTCCACACCAGAGGTGTTTTTCAGCAGGTCCTGACCAGTTCTGTAGAACCGGTAGCGGAACTTTTGAGTAGTTCAGAGAACCGAGTGTAAAAATTCTGACTGGCCTCTCCTCCATCTAGTCTCTGCCTCCCGAGTCCCAGCTGATGGGGAGGAAATGGGGATTTTGCAGTATCCTTTCCCTGGATTGGGGTGGGAATGGAGATTTTACAGTATCCTTCCCCTGCCACGCCCACCAAGCCATGCCTACCAAGCCATGCCATGCCCACCAAGCCACACCCACAGAACCGATAGTAAAAATTTTTTTTTGAAACCCACCACTGCTCCGCTTGTGCTCTGCACTTACCTGCATCCAAAACGGGCCGCGTGGGGACTCCTGGGAGGGGCAGGGTGGGCGGGGCCAACCAGGAGCGGGATTTGGGGGTTCTCCAAACTGCACAGAATCTTAGCTAGGGGTTCTCCCAAACCCCTGCGAACCCCCAGCAGCCCACCCCTGCCTGAGACCATTTACCATTGGTTCATCGCATTTTTGTACAACTTCAACCCAAGATTTGATTCACTTCTGGAATGGGAGACCAAAAGAAGAGTACTTAAACCATCTTTTATGTCCATCTTGCCTTTCATGTTTAGGTTAAAGGAAGAACCTTCAAGATTCTCAGTAAAGATGTTGTCGGAAGAAATGTCCATCTGGGTTCAGTTCCAAGTAGGGAAAAAAGACACTGGAAACATGGAGACTGCTTGGAAAGATGATTTAAGGGTGGACAGGATCACATGCTTTGAATTCCTGAACAGAAAAGGACTGAGATGCTGAGCGTGCCTTGGTTTTATGCCCTCGCTGAGCTTTGAACTTCCTGGAGCACAGGAATAGTATCCTGATTGGTTGTCAGACTCCCAGGGGGTGGGGGTCTTAGCTAGCCTTGCTGGCTGATGTAATCTTCCCAGGTGCCATGTGGTGAGTTTCTGTTGCTAGATGGGTCCTGTTGTGTTGCAGATGATGGTCCATTGACAAAGGTAAGGAGAATGAGTTTCTGCCTCTGGCCCATTGACAAAGGTGGTGGCGAGGAAGCAGGAAGCTGCTTTGTCTTTAAAACAGGTTTCTCCATTTCTCATCCAGGGAAATATATGCTGCCTTTTTAATCTTTCCTAAAATAATTCATTCTCCTAGGAGAGGGGTGGGCGCTAACTTCCAACAATGTCTTCTCTTTTTCATGGCCAGGTTCAGGATGGTTCATATCAGCTGAACCGTCCGGTGTGTTCCCCCCGCCAAAGTGATGGAGGGAACTTAACAAGGTTGTCTTGGCATTCATTGTTTGTGCAGCAAAGATAATGCCACCCCACCTCACCCTGCCCTATTCCATTCCACTCCCCATTTTAGCCACACCTTTTTCTTCCCGTGATTGGCTTTGTCCAAATCAATCTAGAACAGTGTTTCTCAAATGGGTATGTCTAGTTTAATGAAAAGAAGGACTAGGGGAGACATGATAGCAGTGCTCCAATATCTCAGGGGTTGCCACAAAGAAGAGGGAGTCAAGCTATTCTCCAAAGCACCTGAAGGTAGAACAAGAAGCAATTGGTGGAAACTAATCAAGGAAAGAAGCAACTTAGAACTAAGGAGAAATTTCCTGACAGTCAGAACAATTGATGGGTGGAACGGCTTGCCTGCAGAAGTTGTAAATGTCCCACCAGTGGAATTTTTTAAGAAGATGTTGGATAACCATCTGTCTGAGATGGTGTAGGGTTTCCTGCCTGGGCAGGGGGTTGGACTAGAAGGCCTCCAAGGTCCCTTCCAACTGTGTTGTTATTATATTATTATTATTATTATTATTAAATCTCTTTAAGACAGGTGGATTCCAACTCTGCAAGAACGGAAGATGTGGGGAGGCCTGACCCCTAGAATCACCAAGAATTGGACACAACTGAATGGCTAACATCATCATCATCAGAGGTCCTCCAGATGTTATCCAGAGTTGGTCCAGTTAGTCATCCAGATGTTGCTCTCCCATCAGCCTCTGCCAACCCGGCCAACTTTGAAGAGAGTTGAACAGCATCTGAAGAGTGAAAGATTGCTTTAAATGGACAGGAATTTGGTCTTTCACTCCACATCACTGGGAAAGTGCGTTCTACTCTTGAGATTTGAAAAGGAGATGCTTTTCTGTAGGGGTAAATGGGAAAATGGCTCCTTCCCAAGTTTTCGTAGAGACTGGTAGTTGGTGGCAGGCAGTGGAAGATAATGGCTTATTTGGCCGCTCAAGTCTAAAGTCATTTTGAAAGGCAGATTAACCTATCTGCCAGACGGAGGGCTGGAAGCGATGTTGTTTAAGTGGCTAGCTAAGAGGTTTATAGGAAGACAGAGGCAGATAGAGATAAATACGCCGAGCATCGTGCAACTTCACATTTAAATTGGTTTAAATAATGAAAAATAATCATAATAATAATCCAAACTATTGGAAGACCAAGGAGCCAGAGTCTGTTGCTGGAATGCTAAAGGAATTACCATTTTGGTTAGCAATAATACATTTCTTGGCTTTTGAAATACCGCCATACCTTGGGGTTTGTTCCATGGCAGAAAATAATCATAAAAATAGCAATCCATGATTATTTAGCCTATGATGAGACCACGACAGAAGAGACATAAACATATAAACACAATCCACACATAAATATGTACAAACTTTCTACTGGAATGTAGCAGTGGCCTAATAATTGAGCTATCCTCTGATGTCGCTTCATGCAGATATTCTAGTCCAGGGGTCTCCAACCTTGGCAATTTTAAGACTTGTGGACTTCAATTCTTATTAATTTTATTCAATTTTATTAATTTTAAATGGGGTTTTTTAGTGTATGGTAAATTTTTAAATTTTCAGGCTAATTTAAATAAGTTTTTTAAATTGCATTTTAAATTGTACTTTGTATTGTTTGTTTTATTTTGCCTGTACACCGCCCTGAGTCCTTCGGGAGAAGGGCGGTATAAAAATCAAATAAAAAAATAAAAAAATAAATAAATTCCCAGAGTTCCTCAGCCAGCAAAGCTGGCTGAGGAACTCTGGGAATTGAAGTCCACAAGTCTTAAAATTACCAAGGTTGGAGACCCCTGTTCTAGGCAGTGGTGAAATCCTGCCAGTCCTGTCCGGCTCGTGCGAGCTGGTAGCGGTGGTCGTGTGTGGTTTAGCGAACTAGTAGCGGCAGCAGCACAAGGCTCTGCCCACCTGCTCCAGATGTCGTTACTTCCTGGTTTTTAACCCTCTGCACCAGTGGTAGGTTCCACTTACCTTCGCTACCGGTTCACTTTTGGGAGCCCGAACCAGGATGAACCGGTAGCAACCCACCGATTGGGCCACGCCCACCCCTTCCTAACATTTTTGAAATCCCCCCCTTGCTTTTATTGTATCGTAAGCCCCCCCAGAGTCGCTTCAGAGAGTGAGCTGGGCGGCATCTGAATTTAATAAACAAATAACAGCTTCCAGATTCTACAACAATTCTAGGAGGTGTCGTCTGAACATAAGGGAAGACTATCCAGTTGGAGAAAGCACCAAGGAAAGCTATTCCGGAGTAGCAGATCCTATGATGTTGATACATTTCAATATCTCCTGAATGTTGGGGTTCAAGCCTTCTTTGTGCCAACTGTTTTCCTGCAGAGACCATAGCCACTGTCTGAGGAGTAGGAGGAAAAAGGAGCCAAGGCACAGCACCCCTCCCAATTTCATTGATAGAAGTGTTTTCTTGGCCATTAGCACCAATGGTAAACATTTTACAACTCAGCCACCCAAGGGCATCCGCACTGTAGCCTTAACTATGTATTATTAATAGAGAGCTATTTATTTATAACATATTAAATAGGTCATAGAGACTTCCCAACTCTGCTCTCATGTTTGAGTCTCTTTCAGGGCTGGCTACGTCTAGTTTATCGTGTTGCTTTGAAGCGGCTAAATCAGAAAAATAGAGTTGGAAGCCCCAATTCTGCCCCAACCCCCTGCTCAAGCAGCTATACCATTCCAGACAAATGGCTGTCCAATCTCTTTGTAAAAACTTCCAGTGTTGGAGCATTCACAACTTCTGGAGGCAAGTTGTTCCACTGATTAATTGTTCTCACTGTCAGGAAATTTCTCCTTAGTTCTAGGCTGCTTCTCTTCTTGATTAGTTTTCATCTGTTGTTTCTTGTTTTGCCTTCTGGTGTTTTGGAAAAGAGGTTGATCGCCTCTTCTTTGTGGCAGCCCCTCAAATAATTGACAGAACAGGTTTTGCAGAAACCTTTCCAAATAAGCATGGATGGATTTATCCTTCTCGTCTAGATATGAATGAATTCTGTAGAGCTATATAAAATAATTCAGAAAAAAAAATAGGGTTCCTGAGCTTTCCAAACCAAGCAAATCAATTTTTGTTCACATCGTCACCAGAAATTACATGTAGAAATGCTAGTTTTATGATGGATCTATTGCTAAGGTCCAGGCATAGCTAAATGGGAACGAAAACCATTTTCACAAAGGCCTATTTTTCCAGTCAAATACCTGCTAGTATGGTTTACTGTGGATAATAGTCTCAGAAAGATCTGGAGAATTTTGAATGAGCCACTTTAGCAGAACGGAACTGAAGAGTTTTCTAGGAACATTTGAACTTTAATTCTAAGTACAGGTCCATTTCTAAGCCAAAGTGTTTGTCTTCAAAGTAGAATGGACATCCAGTGCAAGGAAGACAGCTGCAATTTGTCAGGCCTGGAAGCCATATTTAGCATTGGGCCTTCAGGCCTGCCTCAGTTAGTGCTGTGGGAAACTGGGAGGGGGGATTGTACACAGCATGGGTGATATGTAGTCATAACAACATTTCTTTCTCAGAGAGTCAAGGACACCTTGCCCTGCACCTGGAAGGGTGTGACTGGGAGGCATCTCCAGTTGGGACGGTGCATTGATTGGACCATGTGATGGACAGGTGGGTGCTGGGCAGGGACTTGGACTTTCTTTTGGGTGGGGAAAACCTGGAAGCTTTCAGATTCGGGTTTTTCCAGATGTGCCAATATGACATCCCTAGTAAAATGAAACTTTGAGGAATTTCAAACCTCGTAGTCTTCTTTCGTTGGGGGTGATTACTTGGAACCCTGACACAATTCACATTTTTAAGAAGGATGAGAGTTGCAGTGGGGATGGCAATGAAGCAAAATGGGTCACGCACTGCATCATATTCGAAATGAGGCCAAGATGTTCGTTCTTAGCTGGAGACAATGTTATTTATGGTATAGACAGAAGTCCGGTTAGTAAGGTGACCAACATTTTTACAATGAGAAGGAGGACACAAATAAATTGAAGGGAAAAAAATATCGTAAATAAAAGAAACATTTTATTCATTGTGTTCTGTCCTCCTCCGCCTCCGTCCGAATGATGGCTTAATTAGCCGGCACTATCAGCTCTGGCGGTAAAAGAGCCAGCGTCTGCCAAGAGCCCTCATTATCTTCCACGACGCTGGTGAGTCACAAACTTCAGCTCTAGTCAATCAGTGGATTTGCCTGTTACAAAGAGACATACCAGCTCTCGCTGCCTTTTATATCCTGTGGGGTGTGGCTCCATGACTCAGCACTTCCTAGGCCTGCCCCACCCTTGGTTCTGTTGTTCCCTCCTCTCCTGCCTACGAAACCTAGGGTCCAGCCAGGCCTGATTGCCATCAGCCAGGTCTGGAGGCGTGGTCTGGGGGGGGAAGAGTCAGGGGACGGAGGCCTCGTTATCTCCTCCACCTGGCCTGCTTCTGGCTCCTGGAGCTGAGCCAGAGAAGCCGGTGCTCCCGAGGTAAGTCCTAATGGCCCTTCCCCCTCACTGTCCAAGTCACTTTCTGGCAGCAGGGCCGGCTCGGGGGGCACAGACACAACACATTGCAACAATAATACAGAATATACTATAATACGATAAACGCGTAATAAAAAACATTTGTAATATAATAGATGAATGCATGCACGCGCGTTCCATTTTGAGCACTT
Source organism: Ahaetulla prasina (assembly GCF_028640845.1). Taxonomy (NCBI): domain Eukaryota; kingdom Metazoa; phylum Chordata; class Lepidosauria; order Squamata; family Colubridae; genus Ahaetulla; species Ahaetulla prasina. The sequence continues at coordinate 14,872,523 of NC_080549.1, read as the reverse complement.
GGTGCCAAAAAGGTTCGCCGTCATTACTCTATACCATTCCAGAAAATGGCTCTCCAGTACCTTCTTAAAAGCCTCCATTGATGGAGCCACCACACCTTCTGAAGGCAAGCCATTCTACCGATTTATTGTTCTCTCTGCTAGGAAATTTCTCCTTAGTTCTAGTTTGCTTTTCTCCTTGTGTAGTTTCCATCCATCGTATCTTGCCTTTTGTCTTACCTTTATTATTATTATATTAATATAATTAATTAATATATTTTGATTATATTATATTATATTAATTATATTATATTAATCTGTCTGGATCCTGCACTGCATATCGGACATAAATACAATCGAGAGAGTCCAGAGATATTTCACAAGAAGAGTCCTCCACTCCTCTGCTCGCAATAAAATACCTTATGCCACCAGACTCCAAATTTTGGGCTCAGACAACTTAGAACTACGCAGACTTCAATCTGACCTAAGCATAGTACATCTACCACAATGTCCTACCTGTCAATGAACTACTTCAGCTTCAACCACAACAATACACGAGCAAATAATAGATACAAACTCAAGGTAAACCGCTCCAAACTTGATTGCAGAAAATACGACTTCAGCAACAGAGTGGTCAATGCCTGGAATGCACTACCTGACTCTGCGCTTTCTTCCCCAAACCCCCAAAACTTGAACCTTAGACTGTCTGCTGTCGACCTCACCCCATTCCTAAAAGGTCCATAAAGGGGGTGTGCATAAGCGCACCAGCGTGCCTACCGTCCCTGTCCTACTGTCCCCATTTATCCGTATCCATTTCCTGTATTCATAATCATGTTTATACGTACATCTGTTATCAAATACATACTTGACGAAAATAAAAAAATTAAATAAAATTTAAACACTCCAAATTAGCCCTCAGTTGCGATTAGAAGCTGGTTTGAAATGTAGAAAGGATGGTGAGAAATAGGAAGAGGGGATTGTGCCTGTATGGGACCCTCCCCTCATTTCTAGGGTGCTTAAAAACCTTTGCTGGAAGTGCTTATATTTATGGCTATGCTTACTTCCAAATTGGGAACCTTAAATTTTTTTTCTAAGGAGAAGAGAGTAAAATAGAGATGAATGACCAAAGACCCCCAAAACTTTAAGCTTAAACTGTCTGCTGTTGACCTCACCCCATTCCTAAGAGGTCTGTAAGAGGCGTGCATAAGCGCACCCGCGTGCCTACCATCCCTGTCCTAATATTCCTTTTTACTTACTCTTCTCATGTATCCAAATTAAGTTTATACTGTTTTACCTGTTATCTTATATATGATTGACAAAATAAAAATAAAAATAAAAAAATATTATATTACTACTATCTTCCCTTTAAAAAAAAAAAAAGGAATAAGATCCAAGAGAGGAAGTAGAAAGCTATGAATGATTCATAGATGCAAAATGTGAGTGTATTGGGTGGGGGGAGGGAGGGAGGTAGAAAAAGAGAGGAAAAAGTAAGATTAAGACTCAGGGATGCTTCAAAGCGATTGGAGCCAATTTGATGTCCTGCGCTTGGTTACACCACCAACCCACTAGGGAAGCCCTGTCAAATCCCTGCCCCTTTCCTGCCATTCCCACTCCCCCTTCCTTCTGTCTCCTCCTCTCCACAAACAGAAGCCCCACCTTGGGAGTTCAAAGGTCACCGTCATCTAATGATGCAAAGGGCCCTCCGAAAACCTGTGTGAGTGGCATCTGCTTATACGTCTCTACTTTCCCCTGGTGAATTAGTCCAGTTACAAAAAAAAAGAAAGAAAGAAAAAACAAGACAGAGGCAGGAATGAGATGCGGGATCTGAGCAAAGGAGGGGAAAACGTGCCACAGAAATTCTATGGGTAATGGATGTCCTTTGATTCTGAATATTCAAAAAAGAAGAAGAAGATGAAGCCCATTAGATTTAAGCGGATGGGGATTAATAACCGTAGATGCTTTGATTTGCATTCAAGGGTTGTAGCTGAAATACTTGGAGGGGGTGGTGGTGTAGAAAATAGGCAGATATACACACAGACACACAAAAATAAACTCCATCCATCCATCCATCCATCCATCCATCCATCCATCCATCCATCCATCCATCTCATAGGACACAGTTTCAATTGAGCCACATCACTTAACTCCGTCTCTCTGCCGAGGCTTCCTGTGAACAATCCGAAGGAGTGGAAGGTATTTCTACAAGTCTGCTGATAGGGAAAGAGAATTAGGACCACTGGAGGTGCAGGAGCTCTTTCTGGCTGAGGTTGAGGTGAAACATCTCATGGCAGCACATCTTCAACTTCATGAGGAGGAAGTGAGGTGAATCCAAGCTACTGCATCTGGCAGGAGATTGCTCTGGCGCATACAAATATTATCCCTACTTATCTACCTACTTATCTACATCACTCTCTTTCTTTCTTTCTTTCTTTCTTTTTTTCTTTCTTTCTTTCTTTCTTTCTTTCTTTCTTTCTTTCTTTCTTTTGCTTTGTTTCTTTCTTTCTCGCTAACTCTACCTCTATCTCACTCTATCATCTGTCTCTATCATCTATTATTTCTCTCTTGCTATCTCTCTTTATCTTTCGCTATCTCACTCTATCCATCCATCATCTATCATCTCTCTCTCTCTCTATCTATCTATCATCAATCTCTCTTTTTCACTAACTACCTCTATTTCACTCTCTCTATCATCTATTCATCTATCATCTGTCTCTATCATCTATCATTTCTCTCTTGCTATCTCTCTTTATCTTTCTCTCTCTCACTCCATCCATTATCTATTATCTCTCTCTCTCTCTCTCATCTATCTATCTTTCTTGCTAACTACCTCTATTTCACTCTCTCTTTCATCTATTCATCTATCATCTGTGTCTATTATCTATCATATCTCTATCTTGCTATCTTTCTCTCTTTCTCTATCTCTATCTATCCATCCATCCATCATTATCATATCTATCTGTCTGTCTATCTATCTATCTATCTATCTATCTATCTATCTATCTATCTATCTATCTATCATCTATCAAATTTATATGGCCACAGATCCAGTGGTGAAATCTGAACCAGTTTACTACTAGTTCTCTGGCTGCACATGTGCACTGTGTGCGCACATGCGCAGTGCGCACCATGCACCAAATGCGAGATGCAGGCGTGCATGCAGTGCATGCCAAAAGGAGGCGTGGGGTAAGTAGAACAGTGCTGGGGGGTGATCAGCTGTGGCGCATGATTTTTTTTTACTTTTAAAAGCATTTTTTTACAACCTATTTGGCCAAATAGGTTGTAAAAAAATGCTTTTAAAAATAAATAAAAAAAGGCTCTGATGATCGTGCAGCTCAGCTGGGATCGTCAAAGCCTTTTTTTTACCTTTTAAAAGCATTTTTTAAAAGAAGCAGCAAGCGGGGAAGCAGGCAACCAGGCGATTGGGTGGGGATGGTCAGGAGGGATTTTTGCTACTGGTTCTCGGAACCACCTGCTGCCATCGCTACCGGATTGCCCGTTCCGATCTGAACCGGGAGCATTTCACCCCTGCAAAAGATCTCAACCTTGTGATTCCAGGCAACTTGAAATGTTGGCAAAGTATTCTCAACTGTTTAATGATAAGTGCAACAAAATGACACTGCCTCCAACTCAAGGCTTTGAGTTGTATTGTTAACCTGAAGAAAGCCAATATGTGCACATTGCCAAGCATAGATCTGTGAATGGAAAGATCGTTAACATCGTTCCACTTTGATACTTCAAATTCCTGAGTTCAGAATTCTTTAATGCAAATTCCACTCTTTGCACTAGATTTGGCTGTTGAACATAGGCTTACAGTAAAAAAACAACCAACAACAACAGCAACCCATAAATGCGATAAACCTGACGTCTACCTAGGCTTGTGGCATTTGGGTGCATAAAATGCTGCCATTTTTCTGAGATCAAGAAGTCCCAGAGAGCAAGATCTCTGATGCCAAGTCAGAGTCAAAGACAACCTCTGAGTCCTTCTATATGGATATATTCTATTTTGGGTTCTGCGTTGGAAACAAGTAACTTCCAAGAAGTGCTCTGACCTTGAACACTGGAGAATGGACTTCCAATATGTCTTCCCATATTAGAGTTTCCAGTGCATTTCAACTAGGAGAAGCCAGCACATGAAGACAACACAACACAACACAACACAATGACAGAGTTAGAAGGGACCTTAGAGGTCTTCTAGTCCAACCCCCTGCTTAGGCAGGAAACCCTACACCACTTCAGAAAAATGGTTAACCAACATCTTCTTAAAAGCTTCCAGTGTTGGAGCATTCACAATGTCTGCAGGCAAGTTGTTCCACTGATTAATTGTTCCCACTGTCAGGAAATTTCTTCTTAGTTCTAGGTTGCTTCTCTCCTTGATTAGTTTCCACCCATTGCTTCTTGTCCTACCCTCAGTGTGCAGGATCAAAGTCAAGATGTGCTGGGTCTTGTAAATGTTGGATAGGATCTGATGGCAGCAAGATTGTCATTGTGGTTTGGCAATAAAACAATGGAAGTTGATAATAGAGGGAGAAGGAAGGTGTAGGGTGGAGGGAGGAGCGGATGTAGATAAGAGAAGGAGAGGAAGGTTTGGAAAGTAAAAGAAGGTAGAAGAGGGAAGAGTGTTAAAAAGGGGGGTGGTGACTGGGCAAGCCCGACTAATTGTATATAACTGTACATTGGATGAATTATTTGATATGATTGTAAAAATAAAACTTTTTATAAAAAAAACCAAAAAAAAAAACAATGGAAGTTGCTCCCTAGAGAAATGTTTGTGCTCAGGCTACAGAGTTGCTCTCCGTAGTCCTGAATCCAAAGTCTCGGGTGTTTGCAGAACAGAAGAATGCAACCCTTTGCCAAATATTTTGGGAAGAAAAACCAAGTGAATGTTATTTATGCAGTTGAAGGAAAAACTCATCTACAATTCCTTAAAAACAGACTTTTCCCCTAATAATGGTTATCCTAACATACTAGTAGAGAGAACACCCAATGGAAGATTTCCCAAAAAAACCCAAAGCTTTAACCAAAGACTATCTACTATTGAGCTCACCCCATTCCTAAGAGGTCTGTAAGGGGCGTGCATAAGAGCTCCAGTGTGCCTACCGTTCCTGTCCTAATGTTCCCTTTGTTTGTATCCAGTTCATATGGTTATTTCATGCTTATACTTACACATACTGTTGTGTTTGATAAATAAATAAAATAAATAAAAGATCTCTTCTGATGTCTTCCCTTAAGATTTAACAGAAAGTAGAACCAGAAATGGTGCACATAGTTGAAGAGGTCTGAGGACAATAGGATGGGACATCTGCGCATGTTATTTAATCACTTCATAATGGCAATTGCAAAAACACCACACTTTTTCTCTCCAAGATTCTCTTCTCCTTTGAAGCAATTTCTAGAGCAAATTATCTGTCAATTCATAAAGCATTCCTGGCCTGCTCTTGAGTTGCCATAGGCAGGAGGGGGGAAACTGACAAAGCAGCATGGCAGCCACAACCAGAAGCACATTCCACGCATACCTTTCTCAAGGCTGTATCCCAGGTTACTGGAACCAGCCGGAGAGGTGTGGTCTCTACAGCCTGGGAAAGTGCTCTGTTGGAGAATGTTATTTATTTATTTATTTATTTATTTTATTTATTTATTGATCAAATTTATATACCGCCCTATCTCCCGAAGGACTCAGGGCGGTGTACAGGCATTTAAAAACACATAAATACACTATAAAAACAGTTAAAAAACTTATTCTAAGAGGCCCGTTAATTTAGAATTAAAAATAGAATAAAACCCAATTTAAAACCAGTAATTTAAAATCTAGCTCAGTCCTGCACAATTAAATAAATATGTTTTAAGCCCGCGGAAGGTCCGAGGTCCAAAGCTGAGGAACGCGGGGGGGTAGTCCATCCCAGGGGGTGGGGGCCCCCACAGAGAAGGCCCTTCCCCTGGGCGCCGCCAGACGACATTGCCGCGCTGACGGCACCCTGAGGAGACCCTCTCTGTGAGAGCGCACGGGTCGGTGAGAGATATTCGATAGCAGTAGGCGGTCCCGTAAGTAACCCGGCCCAATGCCATGGAGCGCTTTAAAGGTGGTCACCAAAACCTTGAAGCGCACCCGGAAAGCCACAGGTAGCCAGTGCAGTCTGCGCAGGATGGTGTTATACGGGAGCCACGAGGGCTCCAGCTATCACCCGCAGCCGCATTCTGACTAACTGCAGCCTCCGGATGCCCTTCAAGGGGAGCCCCATGTAGAGAGCATTGCAGTAATCCAGGCGAGACGTCACGAGGCGTGAGTGACCGTGCATAGGGCATCCCGTCCAGAAAGGCGCAACTGGCGTACCAGGCGAACCTGGTAGAACGCTCTCCTGGAGACGGCCGTCAAATGATCTTCTAGAGACAGCCGTTCATCCAGGAGGACGCCTAAGTTGCGGACCCTTTCCATCGGGGCCAATGACTCGCCACCGATGGTCAGCCGCGGATTTAGCTGACTGTACCGGGATGCCGGCATCCACAGCCACTCTGTCTTGGAGGGATTGAGCTTGAGCCTATTTCTCCCCATCCAGACCCGTACGGCCTCCAGGCACCGGGACAGCACTTGATAACCGTTGGGGTGGTCCGGTGTAGAAAAGTACAGCTGGGTGTCATCCGCATACAGCTGATACTTCACACCGAAACCACTGATGATCTCACCCAGGGGCTTCATGTAGATGTTGACCAGAAGGGCCGAGAGGATCCACCCCGGCGGCCCCCCACAAGTGAGGCGCCCCGGGGCCGACCTCTGCCCCCCCGTCAACACCGACTGCGACCGGTCGGAGAGATAGGAGGAGAACCACCGATAAACGGTGCCTCCCACTCCCAATCCCTCCAACCGGCGCAGCAGGATACCATGGTCGATGGTATCGAAAGCCGCTGAGAGGTCTAATAGGACCAGGGCAGAGGAACAACCCCTATCCCTGGCCCTCCAGAGATCATCCACCAACGCGACCAAAGCCGTCTCCGTGCTGTAACCGGGCCGAAAACCGGACTGGAACGGGTCTAGATAGACAGTTTCATCCAGGTGCAAGGGAAATTGATATGCCACCATATTCTCTACAACCTTCGCCGCGAAGCGAAGGTTGGAGACCGGACGATAATTACCTAAAACAGCCGGGTCCAGGGACGGCTTCTTAAGGAGGGGCCTCACCACCGCCTCTTTCAAGGCGGCCGGGAAGACACCCTCCACCAAAGAAGCGATCGTAATCGCCTGGAGCCAGCCTCGTGTCACCTCTCGAGTGGCCAGCACCAGCCAAGAGGGGCACGGGTCCAGTAAACACGTGGTGGCATTCAACCTACCCAACAACCTGTCCATGTCCTCGGGAGCCACAGGGTCAAACTCATCCCAAACAATGTCACCAAGACCACCCTCGAGCATCTCACCCGATCACCGCAATCTTGGTCCAGACCATCCCGAAGCTGAACGATTTTATCGATAGATAACCGTTAAACTCCTCAGCACGTCCCTGCAACGGGTCATCCCGCCTCCCCTGGTGTAGGAGGGAGCGAGTCACCCAAACAGGGCGGCTGGGCGGTTATCTGCCGATGCAATGAGGGAGGAGGCGAGCTACGCCTCGCTTCCTCAATGCCACTAGGTAAGTCCTAGTATAGGACTTCACTAGTGTCCGATCAGCTCGAACGGCTAGACCTCCAGGAACTCTCTAGGCGCCTTCTCCGCGCTTCATCCTCTCAGCTCCTCGGAGAACCAAGGAGCCGGTTGGGACCTGCGCCGGGTCAGAGGCCGCAAAGGCACGACACGGTCTAAGGCCCCGCCGCGCCCGCTCCCAGGCCGCAACAAGTTCCTCAGCCGAGCCGTGAGCCAGACCTCAGGAAATGGCCCAAGCTCCGTCCGAACCCATCCGGGTCCATCAGGCGCCTGGGACGGAACCAACGATCGGCTCCGCCTCCCGCGGTGGTGAATGGCGGTCAGAAAGTCCAGGCGAAGAAGAGAGTGATCTGACCATGACAAAGGTTCAATGACTATTTCCTTTAAGTCCAGATCTCTCAACCACTGACCAGAGAGAAAAATCAAATCCAGAGTGCCACCCCCAATGTGAGTAGGGCCATCAACTACTTGAGTCAGGTCCAAGGCCGTCATGGAAGCCATGAACTCCCGAGCTGCCGTCGATGACGAGCCGGAAGATGGCAAGTTAAAGTCCCCCATGACTAAAAGTCTGGGGGTCTCAACTGCCACCCCAGCCAGCACCTCCAGGAGCTCGGGCAGGGCAGCTGTCACGCAGCAAGGAGCCAGGTACGTGATCAGCAAACCCATCTGACACCTACGACCCCATCTCACAAAGAGGGATTCGCACCCGCAATCTGAGGTACAGTGGTCTCCTCGGCTCTAGACTCTCTAATCCCGACCGCCACCCTCCCACCCCTACCCTGGGCCCTCGGCTGATGGAATGCACGGAAACCCGGTGGGCACATCTCAACAAGGGGCACGCCCCCTTCAGTGCCCAACCAGGTCTCCGTAATGCCCATAAGGTCCGCGGAACCCCCCTGTATAAGGTCACAAACAAGGGGCTTTGTTCACCACGGACCGGCATTGCACAACATCAACCAAGGCCCAAGCTCTGAGGATCCTGACCATCCGGGAACGGGAGAAGTCCAGGTCGGAGCGTGATCGCTTTCAGACATCGAGCACGCGCCCGGAACTTGATATGACCCCTCGCTTCCGCCATACCTGCCTCTCCCACTTACCGTGTCAATAGAACCACCTCACAGATAGGAACACACCTCCCCATAACCTCCGAACCTGATAGAGAAAGCCCCCGAGCATGTGCAGGAACTGGCCCCTACCCGACGGGTTACCCCATTACCCGCCCTTACCCTCCCACCCTTAAAATTCCTCTAAAACCCCACAGGCTCTTCTTTTTCGCATGCCACCTCTGTGGGTCCCAAGACCCGTCATAGAGGCCGGCCCTTGATAACGAGGCGGGCCATTCCTGCGAGGCGGGGGCACCTCGCAGGCGCAAGAGTTCACAAGACGAATAGCGCATAACAACTGAAGATAAACAGATAACAGATAAAAATCGGCAATAAGAAGGGTCCATCTCCGAGTGGCAGAAATGTCATGATATGATGGTAGTCCAAAATGAGGATGGGCTTCAGATGGAAGACAAAAACAAAAAGGACAGTCTAGATGGCAATCTGCCCAAGCCTCATCCAAACATCCTGGAACGGGGGTGGGGGTGCATCGGTCGTGGCACATGTCCTCCTCTGTCCCCAAGCAAGTCTCACGCCTCTCCCCAATAGCCCCAAAAGGGCCAATCCCAGCCATAAAGATCTCAAAAGGCACGGGGAGAGGCATAGCTGGAACTACAACAGTCACGAGATGGTTAAGCAGGGACAGATCAAAAATACCTCCGTCGTCTCCCCAGAGTCCTCCAACATCTGCTTCCAAAAATGGCCAGAAAACTACTATCCAGGGGGTTACCTCCATCTCTGACACCCCCCTAGTAGATCCAACCATCCCGGAAGCCAGACCTCTCCGAACTTCTCCTTCCAGGAGGCCAAGCCTGTCCAAATGGCTGAGCCTCCCCAAGAGGCCGGAGAATGTGAAGGGGCCAAGTTTGCAAACTGGCAACAGGGGAAAAGCCGGAAAAGCTCCAGCATAGTGGAAGATGGAAAATCCAGGTCGTCCCAGATCGTGGCAGGGGACCAAACCTCACCGCTTGAGAGGAAGCCAATGGCCAGGCCAAAAATCCGGCTGAAGTGTATATAAGGAGAGGTTTTCTCCAGAGTTTTGCTGGGTCACACTATATTAAAGAGCTGTTGTCACTAACCTGGTCTCCTGCCTCGTCAATACCCAAACATAACATTGGCGACGAAGGTGGGATCTTGAGGCAGAGCACCAGAACAGAGCTGAACTCACTACGAGAATCAAACCCAGCAAGGTGATAGCGAATGCAGCGATGACCGGCTACACGCCACCCGCTCCGGTTGGCCCTGCCCAGGGGACATGGGGAATATATATGACCCGTTTCGAAAGTTTCCTGGAGGCAAACGAGCTACAGGGAGTCTCCGACAACCGCAAACGGGCTTACTTCATAAGCCACTGTGGGTCCGCAGTCATCGCCGTCGCAGAAGCCCTAGCGGAGCCAACACCGCTACACTCCGTATCGTGGCAGACCCTTCAGACCCTCCTGAAGAATCACTACGCACCAGCCCGTCCAAATACGTTCGTGATGCGAGTTTGGGGAGCGAGGCAACAAGAAGGCGAGTCTATCAGCGACTACATGGCAGCCCTGAGACAAGCCTCCAAGCATTGCAGTACCGCGATCTGGACGAAGAGCTGCTGGAACAACTTATACGGGGGTCAGAGACATCCGTTTGAGGAGACGGTTGCTAGCCAAGAGCAACCTGACATTGGCAAACGCCTGGACGAAGCCAGAGCCCATGAGATGTCCAACCATGCAGCAGACACCTTACAAAGCGACTCACGCCGATGGCGGGCGCAAAGCCGAGCACAGTCCACCACGAAGAAACCTATCGTGAGTCAACCAGCGAAGAGGAGGAAGAAGTCCACTACACCGGAAAATCGACAAGGAAGACCCGGAGGAATGCGGAAGTTGCGGGCGACATCAGCGCCAAAGATGTAAGTTCAGGGCGCCATTTGCGGCGGTGTGAAAGGAAGGGCACCTGGCTCAAGTCTGCCGAGCACCCCAACCTTCCGCCGAAAATTCAAATCGGCCAATCAGAGCGGCTCTGAGTCAGAGATGCAAACCCCACATTCCGCCGAAATTTCAAACCAGCCAATCAGAGCGAGATCGACGAGGCGTCCCGCGATTGGCCAGGAAAGAAAGAGCGCGAAGTCAAACCGAATGACTGTTACCATAGACCACGCAGCTACCCGCATCGAAGAAAAGATCTTCACAAACCCGACAATTGAAGGCGTACCGTGCCGACTGGAAGTAGACACAGGATCAGCAATCACAATCATGTCCTGGGACACTTTTGTGAAAGCCTTGCCGCACCTCGCAAAGCGCAAGCTACAGAAACAACGGCTCCGGGTGCAGGATTACCAGGGCAACCGCATCCCTGTTCGAGGGACAACGACCGTCGAGGTCAAGTACGGGACATACGAAAAGACCCTGCCCATCACGTTAGTCGAGGGAACCTTGCCAAGCTTGCTGGGGCTAGACTGGTTCCGGGCGTTGGGAATGGGGGTGACTGGCGTCCACCGGAGCGGATGCAACCTGCAAAACGCCCTAATGGAGGAATTCGCAGACGTATTCGAGGACCGTTTAGGCAAGTACAAGGGGACCCCTATCTCCTTCAATTTAGACCCCAAATAGCTCCCATTAGGGTAAAGGCAAGGAGGGTCCCTTTTGCACCCAAACCTAAAATCGACAAAGAGTTAGATAAATTAGTCAGCCAGGGGATACTAGTGCCAGTTGACCATGCCAAATGGGAGACGCCAATCGTCACCCCTATAAAACCAGACGGGTCCATAAGAATTTGCGCTGATTACAAGGCTACCTTGAACAAAGCATTGCAAAAGAGCGCCTACCCAGTTCCAGTAGTGCAACACTTATTGCACTCACTAGGGCACGGACAAGTTTTCGCCAAATTAGACTTGGCACAAGCGTACCAACAGCTACCCGTAGATGCTAGCACAGCTGAAGCCCAGACCATTGTAACGCACCGGGGTGCCTTTAAGTGCACCCGGTTACAGTTGGGGGTGAGTGTGGCCCGGGGGCTATTCCAAAATTTGATGGAGCGGCTCCTACAAGGGTTACCGGGAGTCGTACCCTATTTCGATGATGTGTTGGTATCAGGGGAAGATTTAAGAGAACTGGGGAAGCGGTTAAGGAAAGTTTTGGCCATTTTTAGGTCGGCAGGATTAAAAGTCAAAGCAAGCAAGTGTCAGATAGGGTCGAATCTGTTGAATTTTGGGCTATAGAATAGACAAAAAGGGATTCACCCCACTGAGAGCAAAGTCAAGGCGATAAAGAGAGCCCCAGCACCCAAAAACAAGACAGAACTCCAGGCTTTCCTGGGTCTGGTAAACTTTACGCCGTGTTTTTTAAAGACAAGGCAACCGTTGCTGAACCGCTGCATAAGTTGCTTGGAAAAAACACTGCTTGGTCGTGGGGGAAGTCAGAGAATAGGGCATTTGAGGCAGTAAAAAGTTTGCTATCAAGCGATAGCCTGTTAATACAATACAACAACAGACTGCCGTTAGTATTGGTTTGTGATGCGTCCCCCTATGGAGTAGGAGCTGTACTTAGCCACAGACTCCCAAACGGCACTGAAGCCCCTATAGCGTTCTATTCACGAACGATGTCCCCGGCTGAGAGGAATTACAGCCAGCTAGATAGGGAGGCTCTAATAGTGTCAGGGTGAAAAATTTCACGAATACGTTTTGGGAGAGACTTTGAAATTATCACTGACCACAGACCACTATTGGGATTACTGGCTGGCGACCGCCCAACGCCAGTGGCACTATCACCCGGCTGACCAGATGGACTATTTTTGGCCGCCTACTCTACAAACTGCAGCATCGACCTGGAAAGAGCTGGGGCATGCGGACGCATTGAGCAGATGCCCATTGCCCGGGAAATCGAGGACCCTACTCCGGGCACCCCGTTCTACTAATTGACTCTTGGACTCGGGCCAGTCACATCGCAGGAAGTGGCTCGGCCTCCTACCGGGACGTTGTTTTAAGAACTGTAATCAGTTGGGTTCAAAGGGATGGCCCGCTGCGCGACGTTTAAGGAATTTGTAAAGAAAAAGGGAATTGTCTGTGCAAGGGGTGCCTGCTCTGGGGGAGAGGGTGGTAGTACCAGAGAACCTGAGGAAAAATGTGCTGGAACTCCTGCAGGAGGGTCACCCAGGAATTGTAAGGATGAAGGGTTTGGCTAGGAGCTATGTCTGGTGGCCCCTAATGGACAGGGAAATCAGTGACAGGGTTGGCCGATGCCAAGTATGTCAGGAATCCAGACCCCTACCACCCACGGCCCCAGTGTTGGAGTGGGAGAAACCCCAAGGCCCTTGGTCCCGCATACACATTGATTTTGCCGCCCTTCCACGGCCAAACATTTCTAATTGTGGTGGATGCATTCTCCAAATGGCTGGAGATCATCCTAATGAAATCCACAACCGCGGGAGCTGTCATCTCAGCACTAAAACACCTTTTCGCCACGCACGGGCTACCGGACACCCTCGTGTCCGATAACGGCCCACAGTTCACCGCAGCATTATTTGAAGGGTACCTGGCTGAAGAGGGCATCCGACATGCCCTCTCAGCGCCGTTCCAGCCTGCGGCGAACGGCCTTGCTGAACGCTTTGTTCGGAGGCGAAGAAGCGCTGTCCCGAGCGGCCCGGCGATTGGCAGGCACAAATCGACGATTCCTAACCGTCCAACACAGGACCCCTGTGTGGCCACCGCCGCAGCCCAGCCGAGCTATTAATGGGCGGAAGCTACGGTGCCCGCTAGACCGGCTACACCGAACTACGTGCAGGACGGGTTCAAAACAAAACCAGATAGAATCCGGAATTAAACATAGGAGACTCAGTGTGGGCACATAATTACAGCGACGGCCCAAGCTGGAAGAGGGGATAGTCATAGACAAACGGGCCCCAAATCTTATCTAGTGGAAATAGACGATGGCAGAGTTTGGAGGCGCCACATAGATCAATTAAGAAACAGATTGAGCGATAAGGCAGAATTAGGCGAGACCAGCCCTGACTATGATTTAATTAACCCCACAGCTGACTGGAGCCGAGAACAAACAGAAAGCGTAGAACCAAACAGAGACTTATCTGAGTCAGGCGAAGTCCAGCGACACCCTCCGGTCCCTCTAGAGGACAGCAGGTCCGAGCCGGAAAATAATCCAGGGCCGGATGGCCGGGAGGAGGAGCTCAGAGGAACGAAAAGCCCCTCCGGCAAGCTCGACTCAACTCCAGAAAGTGAATTGCGCAGGTCCGGGAGAGTCAGGAGACGCCCACGACCTGCAGGACTACGTAGAGAAGTAATATGTAAATATTGGCAAAGTGCCTTCTGGGAGGGAAGGAGTGTAATGTATTACTGTAAGTTTTGGCGGGAGTTTTAGGCGGGAAGTATCTCACTTCTGATTGGATGCAGCCTCTGGCTGAAGTGTATATAAGGAGAGGTTTTTCTCCAGAGTTTTGCTGGGTCACACTATATTAAAGAGCTGTTGTCACTAACCTGGTCTCCTGCCTCGTCAATACCCAAACATAACAGTTATTTCGATATCTAATCCAATCGTATCTATCATAACAAATTAGCATAAAAACCTCCAAGCATTTTACTCGTCAATGATCCTATATCCCAGCATTTCCCCTCCTTTCCAGCCAATGATAAAATTTGTTCCAAATTTCATAATACTCTGATTCATTCTTATCTTTAAGCTCCAAGATCTGCCTGTCCAATTCTGCGCAAATTAATATTTTAGCTAATCCTTCTTCTTCTGTTGGGGTCTCTTTGTTTTTCCATTTTTGTGCAAAAGCTAATCTTGCTGCTGTTAGAATGTGTAACGTTAGGTAAATTGTGCTTTTGTTGTATTTGCTCTCTATAATGCCCAGTAGAAAGAATTCTGGTTTTGCTTCTAAATTTTGCATTAGTATCTCCTCTATCCATTGTCTTATCTGGTGCCAAAATTTTGCAGCTTGGACATAAATACAATTAAGAGAGTCCAGAGATATTTCACAAGAAGAGTCCTCCACTCCTCTGCTCGCAACAGAATACCTGATGCCACCAGACTCCAAATTTTGGGCTTAAACAATTTAGAACTATACTGACTTCAGTCTGACCTAAGCATAGTACATAAAATTATCTACCACAATGTCCTACCTGTCAATGACTACTTCAGCTTCAACCACAACAAGACACAAGCAAATAACAGATACAGATACAAACTCAAGGTAAACTGCTCCAAACTCGATGACTTCAGTAACAGAACCTGGAATGCACTACCTGACTCTGTAGTTTCTTCCCCAATCCCCCAAAACTTTAAGCTTAGACTGTCTACTGTGGACCTCACCCCATTCCTAAGAGGTCTGTAAGGGGGCGTGCATAAGAGCACCTGCATGCCTACCATCCTTGTCCTAATATTCCTTTTTACTTATTCTTTGTGTTGTAAATGCTGTACCTTGATGAACGTATCTTTTCTTTTATGTACACTGAGAGCATATGCACCAAGACAAATTCCTTGTGTGTCCAATCACACTTGGCCAATAAAATTCTATTCTATTCTATTCTATTCTATTCTATTCTATTCTATTCTATTCTATTCTATTCTATTCATGTATCCAAATTATGTTTATACTTTTACCTGTTATATATGATTGACAAATAAATAAATAAAAAATAAATAAATGTCTGATGGCAACTTCTGTTCCATGGGTTGATTGCTCTCACTGTCAGAAAATTTCTCCTTATTTCCAGGTTGAATCTCTCCTTGCTCAGTCATTGGGGCCTTGGGCCAATCCAACCCCAGCCATTCAGAAAAATAAACAATAACTTGTTGACCCGTCATATGGGATAGTCTTCTCCAATCTATCCCTCTTTCCCCACAGTCTGGACTGGGAAATGGGTGAAACGCCAAGACACAACTTTGTCATCCCCTTGAAGGAACCATGGGTCCCCAAGTGAATTGAGAAAGGAGGAGAAAAAGTGTACAGGGTTCAAGGAGGAAGAAAGTAGAGGCGGGGGGGGGGGGGACACTACAGGAAGTGAATGGTGTTAATGAAAAATTCAACAGGGTTGGGCCCAGATGCGTTGGCAAAAATTGCTGAAGCAGAGATGATTAATATTTAAAAGACTGGCTGCTGCTTGGCTGCGTCTTACACGCAGATTCCACACATACCCATATGTATGTGTGTTTGTACACACACCCCTTTCCACTCCTCCCTCTTTTCTACCCCCTCGTGTCGTTTCCCCAACACCCCCCCCCCATCGCCTTGATCTCCAGAATGGGCATTCGGGACATGTCCTCCAGTGACTAAGTCTCTCTTGGTGAAAAAGGACCCCAGCTATAACCACCTCTCCAGTTTTGCTTGGCTTGGGGGAGAGAGGAAGGGTCCTCCTGTCCCAATGTGCCAAATTTGTGGGAAGGCTAAGCAGAGAAAATGGTTAAAGCACATCATGTATATTTAATGGGAATGGAAAAGCAGCTTGTCCTATTTAGTCACATTAGATGCTCTGTTAACCATATATATGTGTATGTGTACACACACACACACATACACACACACACACATGCAGACAAACCAACATTAAATGCTTTGGAGAAACAGAGATCAGTGAGTTCCTTGTTGAAAAGAAGAAGGCCTCGCTTCCCACTATGGCTGAAATACTTTGGCTTCATCATGTATGCTTCATAAGATGTCGCTTACATGAAAAGTTTTTAAGCGCTTTCTGGTTAAAGTGGGTTATCTAAAAGCAGTGAAGCAGAGACTTCATAAATAGGCTCATCGTGGGGTTTCAGAATCCATGTTTATGAAAAAGGGCATTGCCTGCCACATGGTTTTGGCACTCAGGAAGGAAGGAAGGAAGGAAGGAAGGAAGGAAGGAAGGAAGGAAGGAAGGAAGGAAGGAAGGAAGGAAGGAAGGAAGGAAGAAAAAAAAGTGAGAGAGGGAGGGAAAGAAGGAAGAAGAAGGAAGAAGGAAGAAGTGGGAGGGAGGGAGAAGGAGGAAGGAAGGGAGGAAGGAAGGAGGGAGGGAGGGAGAAGGAGGAAGAAAAGAAAGAAGGAAGGAAGAAAGAAAGAAAGAAAAAGAGAGAGAGAGGGAGGGAAGGAAGGAAGAAGGAGGAAGAAGGGAGGGAGGGAGAAGGAGGAAGAAAAGAAAGAAAGAAAGAAAAAGAAAGAAAGGAAGGAAGGAAGAAAGAGAGGGAAGGAAGGAGGGAAGGAAGGAAGAATTTACAAGTATTGTATATAACTGGGAAAAAAATGGAATTCCATGACCTGTGCTATTTTTACAATTTATTTTTTATTTCTTCAAAGTCTTAAAAATGGTTAAGGATGTCCACAGTGGAGACATGAAATATTATTTTTTTAAAAAGAATCCAACACAATAGAAAGCAATCCTTTTTATATTTGTTTTAAACAAAGGGCTTTGCTCTTCGGCCATGCCCATCATCACCATCATCAGTCTGTTTGATTTATATCCTGTTCCATTGCTGTTGCACGAAGCAGCTGGCTCCAGAAGGCAGTTCTTTCCTGAAAATGAGCTTCTGGAAGGGAGCAATTGTAGTGCAAGAGAAAGGGACCCAGTGCAAACCTTAGATATAGTTCCTTACTTCTCTGCTGCGTAACTGCTACGCCTTCGTTTATTAGTTCACAGGAATTACTGAATGGGAATTTTTTGGGGAATGGGAATGCGAATGGGAATGTACACTGCGAGCATATGAACCAAGACAAATTCCTTGTGTGTCCAATCACACTTGGTCAATAAAGAATTCTATTCTATTCTATTCTATTCTATTCTATTCTATTCTATTCTATTCTATTCTACTTACTCTACTCTAGTCTACTCTACTCTTGTTCTACTCTACTCTACTCTTGTTCTACTCTACTCTACTCTACTCTACTCTTGTTCTATTCTATTCTATTCTATTCTATTCTATTCTATTTTTAAAAAAATATCTTCAAGTCAGTGTTGAATCTTGGCAATGTGGAGTTAAATTGGAAAATAATGTGGGCCATCGTTTACCATTATTCTTCCCATTCCATTACAATCCTTTATTTCACTTGCCCTAACACAGAACCAAGCAAGAAAATATCTCATTTTTGTGCACACAGAAGTAAACACCAGTGGTGGCTTTCAAATTTTTTTTACTACCGGTTCTGTAGGCGTGGCTTGGTGGGTGTGGCTTTGTGGGCTTGGCAGGGGAAGGATACTGTAAAATCTCCATTCCCACCCCACTCCAACATGACATTACTGTAAAATCTCCATTCCCTCTCCAATCCAGGGGAAGGTTACTGCAAAATCCCCATTTCCTCCCGATCAGCTGGGATTTGGGAGGCAGAGAATAGATGGGGGTGGAGCCAGTCAGAATTTTTACTAATGGTTCTCCGAATTACTCAAAATTTCTGCTACTAGTTGTCCAGAACTGGTCAGAACCTGCTGAAACCCACCTCTGGCGCACACACACTTTCAAGGTCTTGCTTTATAGCAATGCAAGCTTACATCTACAAGATGAACCTAGATGTCTAACAGATATTAATAAAAAAGGGCCTTTTATAAGAAAAAGAGGTCTGAATTATATTCCAAAATTTTAACAATTGCCTGGACCACTCCGTGCAATTTTCTTGATCAAATTTCAGCCATTGCTTCCTTCCTCGGGCTCAGGGGGAGAGATTGGTCCTGAGGTTATCCAGGAGGTTTCATGTCTTAAGGCAGGACTAGAGTTCACCGTCTCCCAGTTTCTAGCTTGATGCCTTCACCACTTCACCGAACTGGCTCTCTGAATGGGATTGCATTCCATTAAAATCAAAAGGCAGTTGCAAATTCCTAGAGCTAAGAAATAGAAGAAGTACCGGGGTGAAATGTTCCTGGTTCGGTCCGGTTTGTCCGAACCGGTAGTAAAAAAGGCTACTGATTTGCTGAAGCGGTAGTAAAAAATGTAAAAAAAAGTTCCGACGATCAGGTGAGCGATGCATGATTGTTGGAACTTTTTATTTTTTTACTTTTTAAGAATTTTTTTACTATTGGTTCTCAGGAACCAGTAGTTAAAAATGCTTTAAAAAGTAAACAAAAAAAAAAAACTTCCAAAGATTGTGCGTCGCTCAGCTGATTGTCATTTTTTTTTTACTTTTTAGGCATTTTTTACCGGTCGTAAAAAATGCTTTAAAAAAGTAAAAAAAAGAGGCTCCGATGATCACAGCTGTGCCACACAACCATCAGAGCCTTTTTTATTTATTTATTTATTTATTTATTTATTTATTTATTTATTTATTTATTTATTTATTTATTTATTTATTTATTTATTATATTTGTATACCGCCCTTCTCCCGAAGGACTCAGGGCGGTTCACAGCCAATAAAAGACAAAATACATATAATACAAATTAAAAACTATATAAAAAACTGATTCAATTAATGGCCTAAAATTTTTTAAATACAATTAAAACCCCATTTAAAACCCCTAATTCAAAACCCCGGTTTAAAACTATGTTCAAGCTAGTCCTGCACGTCGAAACAACAGCGTCTTCAGCTCGCGGCGAAAGGTCTGGAGGTCAGGGAGTTGATGAAGCCCCGGAGGCAGCTCATTTATACCTTTTAAAAGCATTTTTTTTACAACCTATTCACCTGATTTAGATCCTTGATTTAGTGCAATATAAAAAATGCGAATAATTTTTCTGCAGGCCACCAAAATGGTGACTGCTGGACTAGAAGACCTCCAAGGTCCCTTCCAACTCTTATTATTCTATTTAATAAATAAATGAGAAATGATTGTTCTTTCATTGCTTGCTTGCAATAAACGGGGACATCTCTACGAGAAAAAAAAAGGAGGAACAGACAGAATTAGAGGCACAAAGAATCAATTTCTTTCCCTGTGCCAGTTGAGCCTTGGGAGGGCAAAGGTCAAGTGCATTGAATTGCAGTGCTTGGATTTCGAATTGAATGCGTGGTGAAGGCAGGAGGTCTCCAGGTCGTGGCGGGACTGAATTAAGAATCCTAGTTTGATATCGCGAGCTTTCTCTGCCTGTCTCTTGTCCCCTGCCTGCTCCCCGTCTCTCTCGCATCCAGTGGGTTATTAAGAAGATCAAGAGATGAACTTGTGACCTATTATCAGGTGCTGGGAACAGAAGAGGACCGAGGGACTGGGATGCCTGCATGCATACGAAACCCAAGCGAGGGTGAGAGGAGAGGAATAAGATGCTCTTAAGGGTCCGTAGACAGGAAAAGTCGTAATCCGGAAGCTGAGAATCAATACGGGATGGTCAGAATGCACAAATAAGAGAGAGGCGTATTATTATATTGAAAGTGATTGGATTGCGGTCAGCGCTGAGAACATAAAAACGCTATTTACATGGACAAGAAGAGCTTGTAGGGTCAGGATTGACCGGCGGAGTCTTTGATGCTGTCTGAGCTTGGTGGCTTTCTTGCAGACGTTTCATTACCCAACTAGGTAATATCATCAGTGCTAGAAGAGGGTGGAGTTTGTAAAGGAGGAGGAGGAGGAGGAGGAGGACTGTGGAGTCTTTGATGCTCTCTGAATTTGCTTGTATTTTGAAGACATTTCATTACCCAACTAGATAATTTCATCAGTGCTAGAAGAGGATAGAATTTGAGGAGGAGGAGGAGGAAGAAGAGGAGGAGGACTGTGGGGTCTTTGTTGCCCTCTGAGCTTGGTTGTTTTTCCCCCCAGATGTTTCATTACCCAACTAGGTAACATCATCAGTGCTAGAAGAGGATAGAATTTGAAGAGGAGGAGGAGGAGGACTGTGGGGTCTTTGTTGCCCTCTGAGTTTGGTTGTTTTTTCTCCCAGATGTTTCATTACCCAACTAGGTAACATCATCAGTGCTGATGAAAACTACCAAGTTCAGAGAGCACCAAGGAACCCACACTACTTACATGGGTGTTTATGGATAGTCCTTTCTCACATAGGACTTCGTAAGTGTATTGCAGGAACCTGAATCCCACCTTCTGCATCTCAAGTCTAATACAAGAAGGTGTATCATGGCCACGTTGTTCCTTCTACTTGTGTCCAAGGACAGGCATCTTCAGGCCTTCCTGCCCAAAGCAGAAGAATGCGGATCATAAGGAAAAGGACTGAACGTGACAGGAAATAAAAGGGAGTGAACTCTACTCCAGGTGGGTAACTTTACTGACTTGAGTTTGCAAAAAAATTTTTTTATTTACGTTTATATCCCGCCCTTCTCCGAAGACTCAGGGCGGCTTACATTGTATAAGGCAATAGTCTCATCGTATTTGTATATTTATATACAAAGTCAACTTATTGCCCCCCCCAACTATCTGGGTCCTCATTTTATCTACCTTATAAAGGATGGAAGGCTGAGTCAACCTTGGGCCTGGTGGGACTTGAACCTGCAGTAATTGCAAGCAGCTGTGTTAATAACAGACTATCTTACCAGTCTGAGCCACCCACGGTCCCTTGTTCTCCTTAGGGGCGGGCTTCAAAAATTTTACCAAGGGGTTCTCTGCCTGGTTGCTGGGGGGTATGTGGCCATGGTGGGTGTGGCCTAGTCGGCCTTCTACACCACATGGGGGGTGTTTTTCCAGCCTCTGGAGGCTTTTCTCGAACCTCCGGGAGGGCAAAAACGGCCTCTCCAGGCTCCAGAGGCCCTCTGGAGGTCGGAAACGGGCCCCTATCCACTCTTTCCAAACTTCCGGTAGGTCCGTTTTTCGCCCTCCCCAAGCCTCCATGCGTACCCTGCACTTACCTGCATCCAAAGCAGGCCACTTGGGGATTCCTGGGAGGGCCGGGGTGAGGTGGGGGGCTAGCCAGGAGTGGGATTTGGGGGTTCTCTAAACTACACAGAATACCTTACCTAGAGGTTCTCCCGAACCCCTGCGAACCCCCAGCAGCCCAGCCCTGGTTCTCCTCTGTCCCATGTCTTTTCAGTCCTCAGGCTTCCACACGAGGGCTTCAATAGCACTACTCATAGCAAAAGAAAGGCGGATTTAAAGAAAAACCCATCATCCAGTAAATTGTGCTGCCATGTTGCCTGCACATGGGTAGAATGGCTGAACTGGGATCTCAGGACTCATGTCGAACTCATGTAGCAAATGTTTGAAGGCGTTTTCTCCCATCTCGCCCGTCTACCCATCCAAAGCGATACAGCTCGGAGACAAGTTACCCACCTCACCGAGAGCCAGGCCTTAGTCAGGCATTAATAATGGATTATTGAAACCAACCAACTGCAAAAATGCTGCCTCTGTTCTCTCAGATTAATCTCACTCCTGTGAAGAGCAGCTATCGATTTTGTGAGTGATTCCTTCCTTCTTCAACTAAAGGGGCACCTGCAGACAACGTAGCACAATTGCTGGGAGATCTTTTAGGGTCCTCTGTCTGAGTTTTGCTGGATTTTCCTCCTCTCGCCTGGTAGGCAAACGATGCGCTAACACGAGGAGGTCAAAGGCAGCTCCAATGCATTTCAGTTTCTGAAGAGCAGAAAACTTGCAGACAGAACGACTATCTAGGGATAGTTTATTTATTGATTTGTTTATTTAGTCAAGCCTATATAAGATTACAGATATAAGTGTAAACACGTCTATGAATACATGGAATGGATACAAATAAATGGGGACATTAGGCAGGCACGTTGGTCCGCTTATGCATGCCCCCTTTACGGACCTCTTAGGAATGGGGTGTTGTGCCTCGCCCGCCCCCCTCTCCACAGCCGGGCCCCTCCCATCTCCTGTTATCTGAGCCAGAGACTGATAGTGAAGAAGAATGGCCTGGCATGCCTCCAACCCCCAGCCCTGGCACCATGCCCGGACAGACTGAGCAAATAAACCTCCCCCCCACAGCGTGTGAGCAAGAAGCCAGCCACGAGCTAGAATTGCCGGCAGCTGACAAAACGTGGACAGATCCCCGCTTTCAGAGAATGGAGAGGCGACGTCAGCAAAAGGAAGGGAGGGGCAGGCCTGGATAAGTGCTGAGTCATGGAGCCACACCCCATGGCCTATATAAAGGATCTGCTTTTTGGCATTCCTTGAGTCAGGCAAAGTCTAATCTGGTTGCTGAAGTCACATCTTGGATTCCTGCCTGCCCTGAGAACTCTGACAGGAATTTGGCAAAGCTGCAGAGGCTTCGTGGCCACGCTTGCTACAGACTTCCCACACCCGGTCGTCAGAGGAGGAGTGGGACACGACATGGGGTGAGGTCAACAGTAGACAGTCTAAGCTTAAAGTTTTGGGGTTTGGAGAAGAGACTACAGAGTCAGGTAGTGCATTCCAGGCATTGACCATTCTGTTGCTGAAGTCGTATTTTCTGCAACCGAGTTTAAAGCGGTTTACTTGAGTTTGTATCTATTGTGTTTGTGTATTATTGCAGTTGAAGCTGAAGTAGTCGTTGACAGGTAGGAGGTTGTAGCAGATAGTTTTGTGTACTATGCTTAGGTTGGACTGAAGGCAGCATAATTCTAAGTTGTCTAAGAGTCCTAATCCATCTCCATTGCTCTGTAGTCCAAAATTCCATCCTTTACTAAGTCTGCACTACTATTAATCTTCTCATCCAGTGGTGAAATCAATTTTTTTTACTACTGGTTCTGTGGGCGTGGCTTGGTGGGCATGGTGTGGCTTGATGGGTGTGGCTTGATGGGTGTGGCAGGGGAAGGAGACTGCAAAATCTCCATTCCCTCCCCATTCCAGGGGAAGGATATTTCAAAATCCCCATTCCCTCCCCACTCCTGAGGGAAGGATATTGCAAAATCTCCATTCCCACCCCACTCTGGGGCCAGCCAGAGGTGGTATTTACCAGTTCTCCGAACTGCTCAAAATTTCTGCTACCGGTTCTCAGAACCTGTCAGAACCTGCTGGATCTCACCCCTGTTGTCAACATTCCTATCACCCATCTCCTCCCACTGATGACTGTATGACTGTAACCTTGTTGCTGGTACCCTTACGATTTATATTGACTGTTTCCTAATATGATTTGATTGCTTATTTGTTCCCTATGACTATCATTAAGTGTTGTACCTTATGATTCTTGATGAATGTATCTTGATTTTTTATGTACACTGAGAGTCTATGCACCGAAGACAAATTCCTTGTGTGTCCAATCACACCTGGGCAATAAAGAATTCTATTCTATTCTATTCTATTCTATTCTATTCTATTCTATTCTATTCTATTCTATTCTATTCTATTCCATTCCATTCCATTCCATTCCAATCAGGAGTTAGATAAATTAGTCTAAATGGCTATTATCCCTGTGTCTAGAAATTCCTCTTTGCTCTGCATTTCCTACTATATAACATTCTTTTTTCCAAAAATGATGAAGATGACATGGTTTTGACTGATACTTTCCAAGTTGGTGTATAGGTCGCATGAGAAATTGTTCAATGATATTAAACCTTTGCGGGGAAATGCTATCATTCCCACCTCACCTATTTTTTCATCATCCGATCTGCCAATAATTGAAATAGCTTTGGGAATCCATCCAGCCTAGCTCTTTTAATACTTAACACTGTGATGAGATAAGAAATCCAATTGCTTTTATATGAGTTCCAAACCAAGGACATGAGCATAAGGCAACGATTGACTTGAATTAAGTCAACATTATTTCATTAATATCTCTCTAAGCATCTCTTTCATTCCTTGCAGGATCTAAATGATGACCATGTAAATAAGATTCTCAGATGTATTGGTAAATAAACAAAAAAAAAATCGTCAGCAAGGGATTCTATCAGAAGTTCTCACAATCCCTTGAAGAAAGCCATGCGTAGCCTACCTTGTCATGGGAACCTATGACCCTCCAGTTGAACAACCAGTGGAGTGTTAACTAGAGCCATCTCAACTTCTCTGTGGTTAGAAAAGTGAGAGAAAATTCCCCCAAATAATAAAGTGTACACAAATATTTGGAGAACCGCAATGTCTCCATTTCTCCCTTAGAGGTACAGTACATGGTAAGAATGCTTTTTGTTTAAAAGTTGTCCACAAACAGAGGGAAATTTTGAATGACACGGGTGAATCTGCGGCCTTCTAAGGAGAGATTATGCAAACTGGAGGAAGAGAGGTCATTGTCTCTATCCCTTCTTTGCCAGTTTGGTTGGAGTTTTCTAGGCTTGTTAAAGACAATGGAAGAAACGTTTTGATCGTCCGGGCCAAACGCCCAACTTCTTTGACTTTGGGGATTGGTGAACCAGGCTTTGTTGTTAGTTGCGAAGTCATGTCCTACCCATCATGACCCCATGGACAACTTTCCCCCAGGCCTTCCTGTCCTCTACCATCCATTGGAGTCCATTTAAACTCACGCCTACTGCTTCAGTGACTCCATCCAGCCACCTCATTCTCTGCTGTCCCTTTCTTCTTTTGCCCTCAATCGTTCCCAGCATCAGGCTCTTCTCCAGGGAGTCCTTCCTTCTCATTAGGTGGCCAAAGTATTTGAGTTTCATCTTCAGGATCTGGCCTTCTAAAGAACAGTCAGGGTTGATCTCCTCTAAGACTGACCAGTTTGATCATCTTGCAGTCCAAGGGACTCACAGGAGTCTTCTCCAGCACCATCATTCAAAGGCCTCAATTCTTTGATGCTCAACTTTTCTTATGGTCCAACTTGAAGCAGGCTCAAGGAGGCAAAAACAGCCCCGATGCTGGAGTCCCAGTGGTGGGTTGCTACTGGTTCACTCCGGTTCGGGAAAACCGGTAACGGCGGCAGGAGGCTCCTCCCACCCGCCCAGATGTCATCAAATACACTCTGAGCATGCACGCACGAGCGAAACGGCAGCAAAGGTAAGTGAAACCCAACACTGTGGAGTCCTCTTATCATCCACCAGTCCTGCCAAAGTATCTTCCCCAGAAGATGAGATAGTCTTCTTGTTGAGCCCATGTGCGGCTCTGCTCCTATCCTTTGAGTTGGCCGCTCTCGCATAAGGTAAGATCCTCCAGGGATGCTCCCCACCCCACCCCAGGGACCCATCTCAATCCAATTAGAGAATGGAGAGCCCCAGATATCCTTTCTGTTTGTAAGTGGTGACGGATTGTGCTTTTCGGTTCCCGGGAGAGAGGGAGTGAAATTGATTTTGTCCTCACCTCTTGGTTTTTGAGTTCTTTCTGCAAAGGCGGCTGGCGTTTTTCTTTTATCAATTAGTTAGGGATGTAACACTGAAAGAGAGGGAGAAGTCTCTGTCTCTTTCTACCTTTCGGTCCCTCTCCCACTCTCTCTTTTTCTTTCCCTCCCATCTTGGCTTTGGCTGTGGCTTCCGCTCCCTTCGGCTGTATCCGCCTCTTTCAGACAAAGATGTGTTAGTTCTTTGATCTGCTTGGCAGCTCCCTCAGGGGATTAGCTGGGAGGTTAATTACTTACCAACTGTCTCCAGATGTGGCAAGAAGACTTCTGGAGGGAGAGGCAGCTGTCCTTCTTCCTTTGCTTTCCGAGGCCCCCCTCCCCAACTTCCCTAGCTGCATGCTTCAAGGGGACAGGTGGCTCAGGAAGGTACCTGTGAAATGCCTTTTGATATGACAAATGGTATCTATGCTTTTGCTCTGGTTCCTATTTTGTTTGTCTAACGGGGCCCGTAAAATATGGATGAGTTTCTACTCCTGTGGGCTTGCGTTTGACAATGGGTTCTCCACCTCCTCCTCTTCTTCTTCTTCTTTTCTCCACTTTCTCTCCTTTTCTTGGTGTCGTTTGGACGGCGCATGAATTTATTACTTATCATTCTCTCTGTTGCTTCAGCCACTCGCCGGCTTGCTCTACATGGCTTATTCGTTTCAACAGGTATCAATTTGATTGTTCAAATAATTGGCTCCCGCGGTGGGGCAAAATGGGCTAAACAAACAAGAAGGCAAGGTTGGGGTTAAAACTGATCGTTATAGCCAGATATTAGAATGGAAAACTGCTGTTAAATAGTACAATTGGAGGAACGGTTAGACGAATGCACTCAAATTATGTCCCTCAGAGAAGAAAAACTGCAATGACAACAATAACAATAGCTCTTGGATTTATATACCACTTCACAGTGCTTTACAGCCCTTTCTAAGCAGTTTACAGAGTCAGCCTATGGCCCCCAACAATTTGGATTCTCATTTTACTGACCTCAGAAGGATGGTAGGCTGAGTCAACCTTCAGCCGGACAGTATCGAACTGCTGGCAGTAGGCAGAGTTAGCCTACAATAGCAATAGCACTTACACTTATATACCACTTTATAGTGCTTTACAGCACTCTCTAAGTAGTTTACAAAGTCATCATAGTGTCCCCAACAATCTGGGTTTTCGTTTTACTGACCTCGGAAGGATGAAAGGCTGAGTCAACCTTGAGCCGATCAGGATCAAACTCCAGACTGTCGGCAGAGTTTGCCTGCAATACTGCATTCGAACCACTGTGCCACCATGGCGCCAGAGAGGTCTTGTTCTCACCTATATCCTCTGAATAGCAAAATAAGTCATTCTGAGTAATAATCTCTACAGTGGGGCACCATTATGGAAAAGACTCCTTTTTGTCTTTGTTCTTACGTTGACTAGAAATCCTGGCAGCTATGATCTAACACATCCTGGAGGGCACCAGACCGGGGAAAGTAAGCACTAAACTTTGGCAGTGAAAGAACAATTTCAAATGAATGATACTTAAGCCAGAATTTTCAACTGGGACCCAAAACAATATTTCAAGGTTCCAGACAGAAAACTAATGCCAATATTGTGTGCACTCCAAGTGCACTCTTCATTCAATTGTTCTGGGCGCTGTTGAGCTGGTAATTCCTCCTGCATGTGTTTTTTATCGGTTCTTAGTCAATGGAATGTAAGAGAATGTAAGAGCATTTACATTACAGTAATATTAAAAGGGGTTAGCTTTGCCTCATCACACATTTGGCCCTGAGCTCACCTACTTTTAGGAATACAGACCACCCCCCCGCAGCACTGTGGACAAGGCCAGGGGTCTCCAAACTTGCCAACTTTTAAGATTTGTGGACTTCAACTCCCAGAATTCCTCCGGGCTGGCTAGGGAATTGTGGAAGTTGAAGTCCACAGGTCTTAAAGTGGCCAGGTTTGGAGATCCTGCCCAAGTGGGCGTGCATAAGAGCACAAAAGTGCCTACCGTTCCTGTCCTATTGTTCCCTTCATTATATCAAATTAACATAGTTGTTGCATACTTTTGCTTATATATATATTTTTCTTTTATGATGTGTTGTTGTTTTATGTCGATGTTTGTGTATACTGTTGTGACAAAATGAAATAAATAAAAAAAAAGTCTACGAGGAATCCTCAACCCAAAATTCGGAACCCCTGCCTTATCAGAGCTTATGCCACGGATTTTTATTTCATTTATTTATTAAACTTATACGCCATCCATCTCACTGATAAGCAGCTTACAATAATATAAAAGCCTAATACAAAGCAATAAGAACATTAAAAGTATTAAAGGCTTAATTTTTTTTAGGAGCCCTACTGGCACAGTGGTTAGAATATGGTGTTTTTTGTTGTGTTTTTCTTTATTCTTTATTTTGTTTTTAAAATTTAAAAGTTTAATAAAAATTATTTTTTAAAAAAGGATGCAGTGTTGCAGGCTGACTCTGCCCACTGCCAGCAGTTTAATCCTGACCAGCTCAGCTCAAGGTTGACTCAGCCTTCCATCCTTCCGAGGTTGGTAAAACGAGGACCCAGATTGTTGGGGGCAAGAGGCTGACATTGTAAATCATCCAGAGAGTGCCGTAAAGTGCTATGGGGTTGTATATAAGTCTTAAGTGCTAATGCTGTTGCTAAACCATTCAACGTTAAGAGTTAAGACAATAAAAACAAACAAGAACTAGATGAACAAGAGGTCAGGTGGCTTCTTCTCCTAAACTACCAACTACCTCCATGGTGGGACAACCCCATCAGGGGCCCATGCCACTTGGCAGAGATTTACCCTGCAAATCCAAATAAAAATTAGCTGGATGAGAAATCCAAAGTCCATGAAATGGAACCAACCTAGCTTAACCACTCTTTCTTCCCTCCGGCCTGTTTAGAACAAGGTTTTCCCTATGAAAGAAGAAGGGGCACTAAATTTTTCTCCTTTTGCAATTGTATTTTGGTGACACCTGTTTCTTTATCCTTCCTCGCCTCCTCAAAAGAGGGAGCAATAAAGGAGAAGGAAGAAAGAGAGAAAGAGAAAGGAGAGCAAGAAAGAGGCAGTGAGAAAGAAGAAGGAAGAAAGAGAGAGTGAGAAAGGAGAAGGAAGAAAGAGAGAGTGAGAAAGGAGAAGGAAGGAAGAGGGAGTGAGAAAGGAGAAGGAAGGAAGAGGGAGTGAGAAAGAAGGAAGAGGTAGCAAAAGAGGAGAAGGAAGAAAGAACGAGAAAGAAGGAAGAAAGATGGAATAAGAAAAGAAGGGAAGGAAGAAGAAGTGAGAAAGGAAAAGGAAGAAAGAAGGAGTGAGAAAGGAGAAGAAAGAAAGAGAGAACGAGAAAGAAGGAAGAGGTAGCAAAATAGGAGAAGGAAGAAAGAGTGAGAAAGAAAGAAGGAAGGAAGGAAAAAGGAATAAGAAAAGAGAAGGAAGAAAGAAAGAAGGAGTGAGAAAGGAAAAGGAAGGAGAGGGAGCGAGAAAGGAGGAAGAAATCTGTCTCTCTTTAAAAGTCATTTACTCTCCTCTCCCAAGCAGGAAGCGAGTGCCATTCGCAGCCCTGCCCTCTGCCCGCCAAGATGCTAATGACAGCGCTAATATGCTAAGAAGCTGGCAGCGAGTGCGGGTCCTAATGCAGACTTCCCAGCCCTTGCAAGCCATTTTAATTGCAGGGCCTTCCGAGACAGCAGGTGTGCCCGTCACATCCAATAACCGACTTGTATGCACTTACTCCCCTCCTTGCTGGAAGAAAGCAGGTGGGTTGACACTGCCCGCTTACACACTCGTCTGGGTGGCTCTTCCCCACACCCAACTTGGTAGACTGTGGCACACACCCGTCAAAACGATTATGGGAATGAATTTCTGCCAGAGTGATAAAGAGAGCACATTGGAAGGAAACCCTCTGTCTGCCCCAGCGTTTTTGTTCTTCTTGGCTCCTGAGTCTCCCAGCTCGTGGGGGGATTAAGAACGAAAGAAAGAAAGAAGGAAGGAAGGAATGAAGGAAGAAAAGAGATGGAGGGAGGGAGGGAATGGGGATGGAGGGAGGGAGAGAAGGAGGGAGGAAGGGGAAGGAAGGAAGGAAGGAAGGAAGGAAGGAAGGAAGGAAGGAAGGAAGGAAGGAGAAGGAGGGAGGGAGGAAAGAGAGGGAGAGAGGGAGAGAGGAAGGAACGAAGAAAAGGGATGGATGGATGGAGGCAAGGAGATAGGGAGGGAGGGAAGGAAGGAGGGAGGGAGAGAGAGAGAGAGAGAGGAAGAAAGGAAGGAAGGAGGGAGGGAAGGAAGGAAGGAGAAGAAGTAGAAGAAGGAGGGAGTAAGGAAAGAGAGGAAGGAAGGAAGAAAAGAGGGAGGGAGGCAGGGAGGGAGTGGGGATGGAGGGATGGAGGGAGAGAGAGAGGGAAGGAAGGAAGGAAGGAAGGAAGGACTAAAAATCAGTTGAGGAGATAGGACCAAGTGAGCTTAGAACCAGAGCCCAATCATGGGAGGAGAACCTGGGGGAATTTGGAGCTGTGACTGCTCATCTAAATTGTAGCCACTTCATATCTCTCCCCCAGCCACAAGCCTCCCCTTTGAAAGAGCTGTCACTCCAAAATGTCAGGACCTCCACTCCAAAGGCAGCGAGCATCCCAAATGTCAGAATAGGAATGGCCCAAGGAAAGACTTCCATAGCAATAGCACCTTCTAGGGCTGGTCTAGCTGTTTTCCTATTTCACATCAAAAACGATTCAGAGGAATTGGAATAGATCAAGAGAAGGGCAATGAAAATAACCGGGGGATTCCTAATATAGATATACAGTAGACATGCAACTAAGAGAACGTGAAGGAGCTGGGTAAGTTTAACCTCTGGATGGGATTGTTTTATTCCAATATTGTAAGAAGATCACCCAGAGGATCCAGGCATGTGTATGTATGTATATAAGGAAAACAAAACGCAGGTTTAATTCTCAAAGGGTCTGAAAGTGAAGTTACTTGCTAGGACTTTTGATCGCTAAAAGTTAATAGAGAATGCTTTGAGGTTTTAGAACACAAACATAATATGTGTCTGTAATTCGTTATATAGCTGCATCTTTTCCTGAGAATCACAATGGCTCTGCAATTGCCAATAGAACTGGTATTTATTCTCTCTCTCTCTCTCTCTCTCTCTCTCTCTCTCTCACAGTGTCTCTCTCTCTTTCTCTCTCTCTCCTTTAACAAGCTATAGGCACAATAGCGGCTACCTTTACATTCCCTTGCGTCCTAAGATACCTTTCTGAAATTCTATCTGAAGTTCTGCAAAATCTTAATTTACCATTCCACAGGCTTCAATGGTTGTCACTCCCTTTTTTTAGCATTTCACCTTACGTTTTTTAGCTTTTTTAATAGGTTTTTTTAAAAAAAAAATATTCTAAGGTAAAATACAGCCACAAAGAAAATAGGAAATTGTTTTCTGCATGGGTTTTACTTTCTCATAACAGCTTGGCGGTGTGGTGACACAACAACCTTAAGCTTCAATTAAAGCTTCAAAAAGAGAAAGTTTGACCAGTTCTGTATTCAGGGTTGTTGTTGTTGTTTTGTTTCGTTTTGTGACTTTACAAGGTTTTTTGTTGTTGTTGTTGTTTTGCATTTATATCCCGCCCTTCTCCGAAGACTCAGGGCGCCTTACACTATGTCAAGCAATAGTCTTCATCCATTTGTATATTATATACAAAGTCAACTTTATTGCCCCCAACAATCTGGGTCCTCATTTTACCTACCTTATAAAGGATGGAAGGCTGAGTCAACCTTTGGGCCTGGTGGGACTTGAACCTGCAGTAATTGCAAGCAGCTGCTGTTAATAACAGACTGTTTTAGCAGTCTGAGCCACCAGAGGCTCATAGTTGAGCATAATTTCCCGTTTGTCAGTTAATGGAATTTTCCAGTGGAAAAAAATTGTAGACTACAGGAACCAGGAGCCCCACTCAGGTGACCCTGAGGACATAGATAAATCTCCAATGCTTCAACGGCTCTTTAAAAGGATGCAAAGGACCAGCTGTCTGCAAGGAGTATAAATCCTTCCATTCCCCACCATCCAGTCAGAGCTGAAGAAGCTCCTTGGATGAGAAGCGAAACGTCTTCAAAAGAAAAAACAAGGAACTCCAGTTGCCTCTTGAAAAAGCATCTTTGGGATAGTCATAAGTCACTTTTTTTTTCATTGCTGTTGTAACTTTGATACAGCCAGTAAACGAACAATTGTAAGTCAAGGATTCCTGGCTAAGAATTGTCGGGCCGGGATAGCTCAGGCTGTTAGAAGCCTGTTATTAGAACACAGCAGCCTGCAATTACTGCAGGTTCAAGCCCGGCCCGAGGTTGACTCAGCCTTCCATCCTTTATAAGGTAGGTAAAATGAGGACCCAGATTGTTGGGGGGGGGCAATAAGTTGACTTTGTAAATATACAAATAGAATGAGACTATTGCCTTATACACTGTAAGCCGCCCTGAGTCTTCGGAGAAGGGCGGGATATAAATGTAAATTAAAAAAAACAAAAAACTGAAGTTCAACAGAATTGCAGGCGACAGCTTGTCAAAGACGAGGCCAATGAGATAATAATTATCATAAATATAAATATCATTTTATATCCCTTTCATAGATCACTGCCTTGTCGTGGCGAAGGGGCTTGCGCAGCGCAATGAAGCTATGAGCTATGCCATGCAGGGCCACCCAAGATGGAGAGGTCATAGCAGAGAGCTCTGACAAAACATAACATAACATAACATAACATAACATAACATAACATAACATAACATAACATAACATAACATAACATAACATAACATAACATAACATAACATAACATAACATAACATAACATAACAACAGAGTTGGAAGGGACCTTGGAGGCCTTCTAGTCCAACCCCCTGCCCAGGCAGGAAACCCTACACCATCTCAGGCAGATGGTTATCCAACATTTTCTTAAAAATTTCGAGTGTTGGAGCATTCACAACTTCTGCAGGCAAGTTGTTCCACTTATTAATTGTTCTAACTGTCAGGAAATTTCTCCTTAGTTCTAAGTTGCTTCTTTCCTTGATCAGTTTCCACCCATTGCTTCTTGTTCTACCCTCAGGTGCTTTGGAGAACAGCCCGACTCCCTCTTCTTTGTGGCAGCCCCTGAGATATTGGAACACTGCTATCATGTCTCCCCTAGTCCTTCTTTTTATTAAACTAGACATACCCAGTTCCTGCAACTTTTCTTCATGTGTTTTAGCCTCCAGTCCCCTAAGGGGAGAAGGAAATGGCAACCCACTCCAGTATCTTTGCCATGAAAACCCCATGAACAGTACCAATAGGGGCTACAGCCAAGAAATTAAAAGACGCTTGCTGCTGGGGAAGAAAACTATGGCAAAGTTCGACAGCATACTAAAAAGCAGAGACATCGCCCTGCCAACAAAAGTGCATATAGTCAAGGCTATGGTTTTCCCAGTTGCAATGGATGGCTGTGGAAGTTGGACATAAGAAAGGCTGAGCGCCAAAGAATTGAGGCCTTTGAACTCTGGTGCTGGAGAAGACTCCTGCGAGTCCCTTGGACTGCAAGCCGATCCAACCAGTCAGTCCTAGAGGATCAACGCTGACTGCTCTTTAGAAGGCCAGATCCTGAAGAGGAAACTCAAATCCTTTGGCCACCTAATGAGAAGGAAGGACCCACTGGAGAAGAGCCTAATGCTGGGAAAGATTGAGGGCAAAAGAAGAAGGGGACGACAGAGAACGAGGTGGCTGGATGAAGTCACTGAAGCAGTCGGCGTGAGCTTAAATGGACTCCAGAAGATGGTAGAGGACAGGAAGGTCCGGAGGAATGTTGTCCATGGGGTCGTGATGGGTCGGACATGACTTCGCAACTAACAACAACAATGAATAAATATCATATAAATGCTTGGGACTGATGGAATCTTGTAGGGCAGCTTTCTCCGTAACAGGATTCTTCCGAAAATGTTGGACTTAACACAGCTGTATTTCTTTTTTTAAAAAAATTTGCATTTATATCCCGCCCTTCTCTGAAGACTCAGGGCGGCTTACACTATGTCAAGCAATAGTCTTCATCCATTTTTATATTATATACAAAGTCAACTTATTGCCCCCAACAATCTGGGTCCTCATTTTATCTACCTTATAAAGGATGGAAGGCTGAGTCAACCTTGGGTGCTTGAACCTGCAGTAATTGCAAGCAGCTGCTGTTAATAACAGACTGTCTTACCAGTCTGAGCCACAGAGGCCCCTAGCTGTATACAGCTGTATTTCCAGCATTCCTTGGGCTTATGAGCCAAAGAAGACTTCTCTCATCCTTTAGAACAGGCTGCCCAGATCCCACGTGGAGAGCTGAAGAAGAAAGCACAAGTTGGAGGAGTCAGGCTCATTTGGTGTATTGAAAAGATTCTCTTTAATGAAAAATTTAAGCAAGTTTAGCCTCCAAGAGGCTCTTCCCTCCTCCAAATAAAGCCTGGTTTTTCTCTTCTTCGTCTCGGCAGAGTTCCTCACCGGTAATCAATCCAGCCAAATGATCAAACCCACCGGAGACTGGCGGCTTTGCTCTTCCTTTCAAGTGAGCATCCCAGTACAATAGATGGAAGAGCTGACCTGGATGGTTTTACTAAATAAATAGATGAACAAATAATAACCTCAGGTTTTTTACAGACGGGGGAGAAAAGGGGAGAAGAAGATATCCAACAGGGCAAGGGTTTCTGGGGGAAAAAAAGGTGGCTCTGGGAAGCGAGACCATGGGGGCTCTCGAGCTCAGGAAGTCTCCCCTGAATTGGATTTTTCCAGAAAAGAGGAATTCGAGTCAGTTTGACGTCAGCAAGTTGTCAACATCATGAGGGCAAAGCCACTGAACAACCAAGGGTGTGGAGGATGGGAACAGAAGGAGGAAATCCCAATGGGCTGACGCCTAGAGCTGGATTGATGGCAAATTGTGAGAAATACTCAGGAAGTGTGTGTGTGTGTGTTTGTGTGTCTGTGAGAGAGAGAGAGAGCCAGAAAGAGAGAGAGAGACAGACAGACAGACAGACAGACATACAGACAGAGAGACAGACAGAGACAGACAGAGAGAAAGAGCCAGAGAGAGAGAGAGCCGGAGAGAGACAGAGACACACACACATACAGACAGAGAGCCAGAGAGAGACAGAGAGACAGAGAGACACACACATACAGACAGAGAGACAGACAGAGACAGACAGAGAGAGACAGAGAGACACACACATACAGACAGAGAGCCAGAGAGAGAGAGAGAGAGAGACAGAGAGAGACAGAGACACACACATACAGACAGAGAGCCAGAGAGAGAGAGAGAGAGAGAGAGAGAGAGAGACAGAGACAGAGACAGAGACAGAGACACACACACATACAGACAGAGAGCCAGAGCCAGAGAGAGAGAGAGACAGAGAGAGACATAGAGACATACACAGACAGAGAGAGAGACAGAGAGAGAGAGAGATGGGGGGGGGAGGGAGAGAGAGAAAATACCAAGAGATTACTTCACAGTAACCCCTTCCATTTTCCTGCCTATCATCTGTCTGTCTCGTCTCATCTCATCTCATCTCTCTCTCTCTCATCTCTCTCTCTCATCTCTCTCTCTCTCTATCTATCTATCTATCTATCTATCTATCTATCTATCTATCTATCTATCTATCTATCTATCATCTATCTATCTATCTATCTATCTATCTATCTATCTATCTATCCTCTCTCTCTCCCCCTTTCTCCCCCCTCTCTCTCATCCATCTATCTATCACATTTCTATACTGTCTATCTTACCTATGTTTTTCACCACCACGTTCCTTTTTTTTTTTTTTGCAGTATCCTTCCCCTGCTATGCCCACCAAGCCACACCAAGCCCACCAAGCCACGCCCACAGAACCGGTAGTAAAAAAAAATTGGATTTCATCTCTGTATTGAACGCACACACTTTCTGAATTCACACATCAATCAACCAAATAGGGTAAGCCAGAAAATAAAATTCCAAAATTAACGCTAAACGAAAGGCTAGATCTGTAACTAAATGGGCATAATGAGAATCTGAAAGGGGAATTAAGAGGCCACCTTGTTGTCTCTTCCTTTCTTGGACATTGCACTCCAGACAGAACCAGGAGATGTATAAAAATTGAAAAGGTAAAGGTAAAGGTTCCCCTCGCACATATGTGCTAGTCGTTCCTGACTTTAGGGGCCGGGCCTTATCTTCATTTCAAAGCTGAAGAGCCAGCGCTGTCCGAAGACGTCTCCGTGGTCATGTGGCTGGCATGACTCAACGCCAAAGGCTCACGGAACAATGTTCCCTTCCCACCAAAGGTGGTCCCTATTTTTCTACTTGCATTTTTTACATGCTTTCAAACTGCTCGGTTGGCAGAAACTGGGAGAAGTAACAGGAGCTGACCCTGTTACGTGGCACTAGGGATTCGAACTGCTGACCTTTCGATTGACAAGCTCAGCATCTTAGCCACTGAGCCACCGCATCCCTATATAAAAGAGATATCCTCCCTTTTTTCCCCCCTTATTCTACCATTGCAGATCCTGAGATCCCGTAAGCAAATTAATCTGATCAGCAGGACTTCCCAACAGAAATCTCTGATGGAACTCCATTTTCAAACTCCGCTGGGCAATTGGAGTCTTCTTCCTTGAAGTCTTCTCAGAAACAAGTGAAAAAGAATAAGCTGTGGTGACATGAGTGAGATGCACTTTTAGCAAATAGTTGTTCCTATCATGGTCCCCAAGGAAGTATGGATATCTGAATGCAGGGCATGGGGTGAAATATTTAAAAGATCTCACCAAGGAGAGCACTGCATATTGCAAGAGCATACAGACTAAGGGATTAATCTCCTGGTTTAGGGACAGACAGACAGAAACAGACAGACACCTAGCCAGATGATAAAAGTTTAGACAGATGATAGATAGATGATAGATGGATGGATGGATAGAAAGAAAGATAGATAGATGATAGATAGATAGATAGATGCATGCATGGATGGATGGATGGATAGATAGATAGATAGATAGATAGATAGATAGATAGATAGATAGATAGACAGACAGACAGAGAAGGATGGATGGATGGATAAATAGAGATAGAGATAGATGATAGGTAGGTAGGTAAGTAGGTAGGTAGGTAGGTAGGTAGATAGGTAGGTAGGTAGATAGATAGATAGATAGATTGATATGCTACTCTGACAATTAAGGACCAAGATATGCTACTCCTCCCACCGACCCGTACGCTCTCACAGAGAGGGACTTCTCAGGGTGCCGTCCGCCAAGCAATGCCGGCTGGCGGCCCCCAGGGGAAGGTCCTTCTCCCACACTCTGGAACGAACTTCCCCCAGGTTTACGCCAAATGCCTGACCTTCGGACCTTCCGCCGCGAACTGAAGACACATCTTTTTATTTGCGCGGGGCTGGCTTAAATTTTATTGATTTTTAAATTTTCTATTATTAATTTTAAGGGTTTCTAGTTTTATATATTTTAAAGTTTTTTAGGCCAATTATAAAATAAGTTTTTTAATCTGTATTTTAAATTGTATATTGTATTGTCTGTTTTTACTTTGGCTGTACACCGCCCTGAGTCCTTCGGGAGAAGGGCGGTATAAAAATCGAATAAATAATAATAATAATGATAGATAGATAGATAGATAGATAGATAGAGAGAGAGAGAGAGAGAGAGAGAGAGAGAGATGACAGATAGATAGATAGATAGATAGATAGATAGATAGATAGATAGATAGATAGATAGATAGATAAATAGATAGATAGATAGATAGATAGATAGATAGATAGATAGATAGATAGATAGATAGATAGATAGATAGATAGATAGATAGATGGATGATAGAGATTGATTAGATAGATTTTATTTATTTATTTATAATTTAATTTCTATACCGCCCTTCTCCAGAAGGACTCAGGGCAGTTTACAGCCATATTAAAACACCAAATACAAATAACAATTTTAAAAGCGAATTAAAACCAAATATTTAATAGGCCAGATCAACTAAAACGGTCAAAGACGGTTTGACCGTCTAGATAGCTAGATGATAGCTAGATAGCTAGATATAGATGATATAGATATAGATGAAAAGGAGAGAGAAACAGAGAACAAATGACCAAGCTCAAATTCTTATATTCAGGCAGCTTATGCAAAGGCACAACATTATTGAGGAGTCCCTAACTGTGGGGTAAGGGGGGGGAAAAAGGAGAATCAGCAAAGAAGATGGATGACTGCCACAATTAACGTACCTTTGAGAGACCTTACCAGCCAGGCTCAGGACAGCCCATTCTGGAGAAAAGCCTAGCTGTGTGGTTACGAAGAGCAGACGTGACCGGTGACCCTTCATAATAAAAGAAGGCCAAGGATGTAAAAAGGAAACGTTAGGAAAGAATAAACAGTGAAATTTATGAAGTTAAAGCTTTTAGGATTATGAGAAGAGACCACAGAGGTCAGGTAAAGTGTTCCAAGCACTGATGATTCTGTTACAGAAGTCATATTTTCTGCAATCTAGATTAAAGCGGTTGACATTAAGTTTAAATCTATTAGTTGCTCTAGTATTATTGCAATTAAAGCTGAAGTAGTCTTTGTTGTGTTTCGTAGCATCCGTTTTGCATGATTACGGGATCGATCTGGTTTTGCAGCTTCCTTGCCCGGTTCTTTATAGTAAAGTTATTAAGGAGGGATATTGTTCATCAGGTAGCCTGACACTAATTACAGATGCAAGGTTGACTCAGCCTTCCCTCCTTCTGAGGTTAATCAAACGAGGACCCAGATTGTTGGGGGCAACATTATTTACCAGCAATATCCTTTCCCCAGGAGTGGGGAGGGAATGGAGTTCTTGCAGTATCCTTCCCCTGCCACGCCCACCAAGCCATGCCCAACCAAGCCACACCACGCCCACCGAGCCACGGCCACAGAACTGGTAGTAAAAAAATTTGAATTTCACCACTGCCTTGGAGGTCTTCTAGTCTCTGTTCAAGCAGGGTACCCTATGTCATCCTGGACACATGGCTGTCCGAACTCTTCTTAAAAACCTGCAGTGATGGAGGTCTGTAGAGATTCTCAGTCATCCAGGTCATGGTTGTCCCAAAGGTGCTTTTTTTCAGGAGGCAACTGGACTTTCTTGGTTTTTCTTTTGAAAGACGTTTCGCTTCTCCTCCAAGAAGCTTCTTCAGCTCTGACAGGATAGGTGGGGAAATGGAAGGATTGATATTCCTTGCAGACGGCTGGTCCTTTGCATCCTTTTAGAGTTTCATTAGAACACTTGGAGGTTTATCTGTGTCCTTATTTTTTATTTATTTTTATTTATTTATTTTGTCACAACAGTACACATAAGCATAAGCATGAAAGTAACTATATAATATATAAGCATATATATAATATATAAGTATATATATATATATATATATATATAAGCATAAGCATGCAACAACTATATTAATTGGATATAATGAAAGAAAACAATAGGACAGGAACGGTAGGCACTTTTGTGCTCTTATGCACGCCCCTTACTTAGGAATGGGGTGAGGTCAATAGTAGACAGTTTTTGGTTAAAGCTTTGGGGATTTTGAGAAGAGACCACAGAGTCAGGTAGTGAGTTCCAAGCATTAACAACTCTGTTACAGAAGTCGTATTTTCTGCAATCAAGATTGAAGCGGTTAACATTAAGTTTAAATCTATTTTTAGCTCTTGTATTGTTGTGATTGAAGCTGAAATAGTCTTTAACAGGAAGGACATTGCAATAGATGATTCTATGAGTTAAACACAGGTCCTGTCGAAGGCGGCGGAGTTCTAAGTTTTCTAAACTCAAGATTTCAAGTCTGGTGGCATAGGGTATTTTGTTGTATTCAGAGGAGTGGAGAACTCTTCTCGTAAAATATTTCTGGACACGTTCAATTGTATTGATGTCTGAAATGTGGTATGGGTTCCAGACAGGCGAGCTGTATTCAAGAATTGGTCTAACAAATGTTTTATAAGCTCTGGTAAGTAGTGTAGTGTTTCTGGAGAAGAAGCTATGTAAGATTAGGTTTACAACTCTTAAAGCCCTTTTGTTGTGTCTTGGCCGCTCTCACAGCAGCCGTGGCCTTATCTGCTCCCGAACACGGAGGAATGTATGCCTTCCGGCCCCAGTCCTGGCTCCATGCCCAGACAAGCTGAAGAGGAGGGGGTACCTCCCGGTCCCAGCCCTGGCTCCATGCCCAAGCAGGCTGCAGAGGAGGGAGCACCCCCCAGCCCCAGCCCTGGCTCCATGCCCAGGCAAACGGAGCAGCTAGACCCCTCCCCCTCCTCCACAGCATGTGAGCCTGAGGAAAGTTTATTTCCAACAGCTGCTGATTGGAGTGACCCTCGCATCAGAAGACTGGATAGGCGGAGGCAACAGAAGGAAGGGAGGGGCAGGCCTTAATGAGTGCTGAGTCATGGAGCCACACCCCATGGCCTATATAAAGGATCTGCTTTCTGGCAGTCTCTGAGTCAGGCAAAGTCGAACTTATCTTGCTGAAGTCACTTTCTGGTCTTCTGCCTGCTCTGGGGACTTTGCTAGGACTTTGGGCAGAGCTGCAGAGGCAAGCCTGATTCGGATTTCCCTGACCCGGCCGTCAGCGGAGGAGTGGGACACGACACCTTTTTGCGATGTAGTTGCAGTGGGCTTTGGCACTTAGATCATTGGATATGAAAATTCCAAGGTCTTTAATGGGGTGGGGGTATCCTCAGGGTCACCTGAGTGGTGCAAATGGTTCCTGTAGTCTGCAATTTTTTCCCCTCTGGAAAATCTATTCCTACTCCCACATCATTCAAAGGGTTGTTCATCCCAAATTGTATAGCTCAAAGTCTGTAGAGATTCTCAGACATGCAGGTCATGGTTGTCCCAAAGGTGCTTCTTCAGGAAGCAACTGGACTTCCTTGCGTGTGTGTTTTTTTAAAAAAAACAAAACAAGAAAGTCCAGTTGCCTCCTGATAAAGCACCTTTGGGACTCCAATGATGGAGCATCCACCATTTCTGGAGGCCAGCTGCCTACTTTCCTTCCTTTCTCTGGTATACTTGAGGATGTGCCTTCTCCAGGGTTTCTGCATTTTATTTCAGGGAGAAGATATACAGCTTTTAAGTGGTAAATATGAGGGACATCCTGATATATGTTCATCTAGTTCAGCGCTGCCTCCTCTGGGATTTTGTGGGGGTTCTGTTAAGATTATTATAATGTAGTATAGTATAATATAAAGATTAGTATAATGTAATAATCCGTCTGGATTATTGTAATGCTCTCTACATGGGGCTACCCCTGAAGTGCACTCGGAGGCTTCAGTTAGTCCAGAATGCAGCTGCACGGGTGATTGAGGGAGCCACACGCTGCTCCCGGGTAACACCGCTCCTGTGCAGTTTGCACTGGCTACCTGTGGTCTTTCGAGTGTACTTTAAGGTGTTGGTTACCATCTTTAAAGCGCTCCATGGCTTAGGGCCCGGGTACTTACGGGACCGCCTGCTGTTACCACATGCCTCCCACCGACCCGTACGCTCACACAGAGAGGGTCTTCTCAGGGTGCCGTCCGCCAAGCAATGTCGGCTGGCGGCCCCCAGGGGAAGGGCCTTCTCTGTAGGAGCACCTACCCTCTGGAACGAACTTCCCCCTGGTTTGCGTCAACTACCTGACCTTCGGACCTTTCGCCGTGAATTGAAAACGTACCTGTTCATCCAAGCGGGACTGGCTTAATTTTTAACTTTTAATTTTTAAATTCTGAAATTTTAATTTTAATAATTTTAAATTGGGGTACTGTGTTTTATTGGGCTCAATTTGACGGTTTTACATTTAAACTTTTAAATTTTTCGGCCATTATATAATATGTTATTTTAATTTGTTGTTTTAATATTGTATATTGTATATTTTTAATTTGGCTGTACACCGCCCTGAGTCCTTCGGGAGAAGGGCGGTATAAAAGTCTAAATAATAAATAAATAAATAAATAAATAAATAAATAAATAATAATAAATAAGGATATTCCCCATCACCTTCTGCCCTTTAGGGAGTTAGACTTCAACTCCCCTCAATTCTAGCTTTCAAGAGACTGTGAGAACTCAGGTGTACAACATGGAGGTCACCTCAATTCCCACCCTTGCTTGAGGTGAAGTCAGTCTTGGAGATTTAATCTGGGGGTTGTCATCGCCACGCAAAGCACGTATTTAGTCTCTGAGCTTCAGACCATCATCCTGACCTGAAGTTACCAACGCAAGGTCAGGGAGAAGAAGGAGTCATCAACTTACAGGAAGGATCTCCTTAGAGGCCAGAGAAGGGCAACCGGAGACCATGGAAGGCAATGACTTGGCTTCTTGTAAGTTCCACTTTGCTCCTGGGGGGGGGGGCTCAGTAGCCAGAGAGATCACCCCAAAACGGGCAGGCTATTTAATTTATATGCATCAGGGGAAGACGGTAGATCAAGGGAGGGGATACTGTGACATTGGCTGGAGAGAGAGAGAGGGAGAGAGAGAGAGAGAGAGAGAGAAAGAGAGAGAGAGAGACACACGCACTTCTAACTCCCCGCCCCCACTTATTCTCTTCCCCCAATTCCAAAGCAAGAATACAAATGATTCCAACAAAGCTCTGGCTATCCCCAAAAAGCCTGTAGCCAATTAGAGACTATCAATATTTAATTAGCTCTCTGCCATTGTTCAGCCGGCAATGACTCGCTCCGGCCTTGCCATGTGAGTGCTCTTCCCCCCCCTCCCCCCCTCCCCCCCGACCCTCCCTACATCACAGACACACTGTTATGACACATAATGATATTGACAATGAATAATTTAAGGCCGTTTTGCCTTCTCCCCACCCCCGCTTCTCTTCCCCCCCCCATCAGTCTCCTCTGTCCTTATTAACAGCAAACGCAAAGCAAAGGAGAAAGTTGTGTCTGTCAGGATGAGACAATCAAATGGACGGATGGACGGACGGACAGACAAAGCTCTCCAGATCACCCTAATTCCTTTTTTGCTGTCTCGAAATCTGAAGAGGAAGGCTTCCAAGGCAAGGTTTTTTTTGAATAGGCTCTCTCTTTTCCCAAGCTAAGACCAACCAGCTCTCTGGAGTTGGGTCATAATAGCCCCAAACAGGTTATTTATGTTGAAGCACCTTTGTGGAGACTCTTGGGAAGCGATGCGTCTGATAGGTCATCAAAGGCCTTTCTGGATCTCCCAGATGTCAACGTGGATCCAGTCCCAATAGCAAATGGTTTCAAGTCATCATTAAGAGTCCTAGGCTGAGGCGAAGGTCCACTTTGAAAAAGGATCAATATTTGGTCTGGCAGCCTCTTGAGATGTTTAGCCCAAGCTGATGGACTCGTTCCTACCACTCCGTGCATTTCATAATTGAATAACCCCAGTAAAATCTAGCAGTTGTTTGCCAAGGTGGGTGGAGCACAAGAGATGGGCCCCCACACTGGGCTCTAAGGATCACCTATTTAGTGTCACAATTTTAAGTTTTTGATTCAAACCCCCCTTCCTTCTTCTCCAGATAGGTTTTGCAGAGATAAACGTGCCCTCTGCA
Organism: Ahaetulla prasina; assembly: GCF_028640845.1. Taxonomy (NCBI): domain Eukaryota; kingdom Metazoa; phylum Chordata; class Lepidosauria; order Squamata; family Colubridae; genus Ahaetulla; species Ahaetulla prasina. The sequence continues at coordinate 14,829,332 of NC_080549.1, read as the reverse complement.
AGGCACTCCAATGTTGTTGTTGTTGTTGTTGTTTTTAAAAAAGAGAAAAAGAAATGCTAAGGGAATTCAGGAATCAATCCGAAGTTGGCCATCAGTCCAATTCAGAACACAGCAGGGTGGGGAAAGGTGAAGAGACATTTAGCAAGATAAGATCATTTTAACGGATGATAGAATTCCGAACCTGGAATTTTTAAGGAAGACAAGTCCTGCAGTCCTAGGCTGCATTAACAGAAGTATAGAATCAAGATCACGGGAAGTGTTAATGCGACTTTATAAGGCCTTGGTAAGGACACACTTGGAATATGAAGGCCATGATATAAAAAAGATGTGGAGACTCTAGAAAGAGTGCAGAGAAGAGCAACAAAGATGATTAGGGGACTGGAGGCTAAAACATATGAAGAACGGTTGCAGGAACTGGGTATGTCTAGTTTCATGAAAAGAAGGACTAGAAGTGACATGATAGTAGTGTTCCAATATCTCAGGGGCTGCCCCAAAGAAGAGGGAGTCAAGCCATTCTCCAAAGCACCTGAGGGTAGAACCAGAAGCAATGGGTGGAAACTAATCAAGGAGAGAAGCAACTTAGAACTAAGGAGAAATTTCCTGACAGTTAGAACAATTAGTCAGTGGAACAACTTGCCTGCAGAAGTTGTGAATGCTCCAACACTGTAAGTTTTTAAGAAGAGATTGGACAACCATTCGACTGAATTGGTATAGGGCTTCCTGCCTGGGCAGGGGGTTGGACTAGAAGATCTCCAAGGTCTCTTCCAACTCTTGTTATTCTGTATTCTATATTTGCATTGCAGCCCAAGTAACATCTTGAAGATACTGGATTCAGTTTAGAAGAAATGCGCACAGGAGGGGAAAAAACAACAACTAGAATTCTAGGCGCTCCGATTAATTTCATAAATATGCTTCGTAAACAAGTGAACCCTCACCTAATTCTCTTCTCAGCGCAAGTCTTAATTTGCATGAAGTATCGCTCCAGTCTTCCTCCAGTGATGGTATAAAGCAGGGTTGTGGGAGGCATATTAGAATACCGAATGCTAGAAGATTCAAAGCTGTTCTTAACCCGATGATATCAAAGCTTTCTCTTTGCCAACAGCAGCAATGCAGATGAGCTTAAAAACAAATAGTGGGCTAATGTGTGCCTTGCTTTCCTTGGAGACTCGCAAAAAACTAATCGTGAGCAAAAGTTTTCTCCTATGCGGTTAGACAGTAACAACATCCATGATTACAAAGGATCCATGTGGGATTTCAGAACAAGATACTGGCTCATCAAGAATTTAAATCTACAGCTAACAATAAATGTCCCGGGCATGCATTAAATTGGAGACTGCCACCACTATTGACAATGAACATTTATTTAAAGGCCCAACAATAGAGAGTTGTCTTACCATTATAAAGCAGTACTAACACTTCACGTGATCTTGATTCTATCCCTCGGTTAATCCAGCCTGTTGGTATTGTGGTGTGTGTGTGTGTGTGTGTGTGTGTGTGTGAGAGAGAGAGAGAGAGAGAGAGAGAGAGAGAGAGAGAGAAGTATGGTTGCAAGAACTGGGCATGGCTAGTTTAGTGAAGAGAATGCCCAGGAGAGACATGATAGCAGTCTTCCAATATTTGAGGGGCTGCCACAGAGAGGAAGGGGGTCAAGCTATTTTCCAAAGCCCCTGAAGGCCAGACAAGGAATAATGGATGGAAAGTGACCAAGGAGAGATTCAACCTGGAAATAAGGAGGAATTTTCTGACATTGAGAGCAATCAACCCATGGAACAGAAGTTGCCTTCAGAAGTCGTGAGAGGTTCATCACTTTAAGCTTTCAAGAAGAGACTGGGCTGCCATCTGTCAAAAATGGAGCAGGGTCTCCTGCTTGGGCGGTGAGGTTGGACTAGATAACCTACAAGGTCCCTTCCAACTATGTTAATCTGTATCTATATCTGTATCTGTGTCTGTCCGTCCATCCATCCATCCATCCATCCATCCATCCATCCATCCATCCATCCATCCATCCATCCATCCATCTATCTATCTATCTATCTATCTATCTATCTATCTATCTATCTATCTATCTATCTATCTATCTAGTAAACAGCCGAGGTGGCACAGTGGTTAGAGTGCAGCACTGCAGGCAACTTCTGCTGGCTGCTGGCTGCCAGCAATTTGGCAGATAGAATCTCACCAGGCTCAAGGTTGACTCAGCTTTCCATCCTTCCGAGGTGGGTAAAATAAGAACCTAGATTGTTGGGGGCAATAGGCTGACTCTGTAAACTGCTTAGAGAGGGCTGTAAAAGGACTATGAAGTGGTATATAAGTCTAAGTGCTATTGCTATCTATCTATCTATCTATCTATCTATCTATCTATCTATCTATCTATCTATCTATCTATCTATCTATCTATCTAGGTCTTTGGTTATTCGGGTTTTCTCCCGCGTAAAATTGGAAGTGTCTTGGCGACGTTTTGACGAAGTCTCATTCGTCATCTTCAGGCTTCAGCTTCGTGCTTCTGGGAGCAATGATATCTATCTATCTATCTATCTATCTATCTATCTATCTATCTATCTATCTATCTATCTATCTATCTATCTATCAGAGGTGGGTTTCAGCAGGTTCTGACCAGTTCTGGAGAACCGGTAGCGGAAATTTTGAGAATTTCCGGTAGTAAAAATTCTGACTGGCCCGCCCCCATCTATTTTCTGTCCCTGCTGATTGGGAGGAAATGGGGATTTTACAGTAACCTTCCCCTGGAGTGGGGAGAGAATGGAGATTCCACACTTTGAATATTGCATCTAGTTTTGGTCACCACGATATAAAGAAAATGTTGAGACTCTGGAAAGAGTGCAGACAAGATGATTAGGGGGCAGAGACTAAAACATACGAAGAACGGTTGCAGGAATGTCTAGTCTACTGAAACAAAGACTAGGGATGACATGATAGCAGTGTTTCAATATCTGAAGGGCTGCCACAAAGGAAAGGAGCGCGGTGTCAATCTATTTTCCAAAGCACCTGAGGGCAGGACAAGAAGCAATGGATGGAAACTAATCAAGGAGAGATCCAGCCTAGAACTAAGGAGAAACTTCCTAGCAGTGAGAACAATTAACCATTGGAACGGCTTGCCTCCAGAAGTTGTAGGTGCTTCATCACTGGAGATTTTTAAGAAGAGATTGGATGGCTATTTGTCTAAAATGAGCAGAGGGTTGGACTAGAAGACCTCCAAGGTCCCTTCCAACTCTTGTTATTCTGTTCGGAAAGCAAGTCATCGGGGATCTTACAAAATGGCTACTGTGAGGACCATTTCCAGAACACAAACCAGAAAGGTTTAAATAAAATTAATAATAAAATTCCCTATACCACCAGGCTTGAAATTTTAGGTCTAGATAGCCTAACTACATCGTCTCCATTCCGACCTATGCTTAGTTCATAAGATTATTTACCAAAATGTTCTACCTGTAAATTTCAACTGTAATAACACAAGGGCTATCAATAGATTTCAACTCAATTTAAACTCGCTCTAATCTTGATTGTAAGAAATATGACTTCTGCAATAGAGTAGTAAATATATGGAACACTCTACCTGATCCTTCTTGTTAGTCTCTCTAACCCCCATACCTTTTACCTTAAACTGTCTACTGTGGACCTTTCATGTTTCTTAAGAGGTCCCTAAGGGGGCGTGCATAAGTGCACCAGCGTGCCTACCGTCCCTGTCCTACTGTCCCCAATTATATGTAATCATTCTATGTGTTTATGGCTATGTTTTGCCCATTTATATCCTTTTTTTTGTGCCAATTTTTTTCATGTGTCCATGTCTATACTGTTACTTGCTTCCTTGTTCTTGTTGATAAATGAATGAATAAATGAATGAATGAATGAATGAATGAATGAATAAAGTGAGTTGATTACGGTCCTTTTTCTTCTTCTTCCTCTTTTTTTTTCCTAGGTAAACTTCCCAGCAAAACACAAGGTAAACCATGATTCCCCACCATTTTTATTTTTAAACCCTTTCTATGTGAATCTAGGGATGTGGTGGCTCAGTGGCTAAGACTCTGAGCTTGTTGATCAGAAGGTCGGCAGTTCAGAGGTTCGAATCCCTAGTGCTGCATAATGGGGTGAGCTCCTGTTACTTGTCCCAACTTCTGCCAACTTAGCAGTTCGAAAGCACGTAAAAAATACAAGTAGAAAAACGGGGACCACCTTTGGTGGGAAGGGAACAGCGTTCCGTGCACCTTTGGCATTTAGTCATGCCGGCCACATGACCACGGAGACGTCTTCGGACAGAGCTGGCTCTTTGGCATTGAAATGGAGATAAACACCGCCCCCTAGAGTCAGGAACAACTAGCACATATGTGTGCGAGTGGAACCTTTATTGTTACCTTTACTACAGAAGTCTAGGAGGCCCAGAAAAGCAGTTATAAATAAAGATGTCATGAAAGGAATTTTGCACTGAAGCACAACTGTTCTCCATTCTAGTTTGCTGTAATTTAAAAAAAAAAAAATTCTAAAATTGTAGAAGTCAGGTTCAGCAAGCAGCGAGGAGGAAAGCAAGACCCTGTTTTCTAGGCACCGGATTGCTTAGTACTGATGAAAGGGATGAATATTTGCTTTCCTTCAAGGCTACTTGAAAGAACCATTTTTTCCGGTGGCCTCTTGAAAGCTCATCTGCATGAAGAGCTCTTAACATCCCCGGGACTTTTTGAGATGGTTTAAGCTGTTTTTCTATTTCCTCCCAAAAGAGCATCTTGGATTCTTCTGGTGAATAATTTATCTGACATGTTTTACTGTTTATTCCTGTTTGTAAATTAGCCACAAGCTGGTGTGGAATTTACAAATGCATTTGTTATTCTTGGCCGTTCAATTAAGGGTTCCGGGGGCCACACCTGCTCTTTATGAATCAGAAAATCGGTCGACTTTTTTTGGGGGGGAGGGGGAAATTCTTGACGTTTCTGACTAGGAGAAGGTTTGAATTGCCATGGGGTCAAGATAGAACTAGAACTTGGATAGGGGAGAAGTGACCTGGGTTCAAATCCAGTTCTACAATGATTTACTTGGAGGGTTTGTATGGTCTCCATAACCAAAACAGTCCCAAGATCTAATGGTAGGAGTCTTCGGTAGAATGAGATGGGTTTTTAATCGTAAGTGATCTGAAAGTCTGAACATTGTCTAGAATAGGGATCTCCAACCTTGGCAACTTTAACCCTGGCAGACTTCAACTCCCAGAATTCCCCAGCCAGCTGGCTGGGGAATTCTGGGAGTTGAAGTCCCCCAGGCTTAAAGTTGCCAAGGTTGGAGACCCCTTGGTCTAGAACAGGAGTCTCCAACCTTTCGGACCTCAGGGACTACTAAATTCATAATGTTTAATCCTGCGGACCACTAATATGATCTGCCTAATGACTGGCTGGGTGGGTGTGGTGAGGTGATCATGTGACTGGGTGGGTGTGGCCAACTCAATGTCACTCACTTCAAGGGGGGCCTCGCCACCCTCTACTCACCCCTCCCCTCCCAGCCACTCCTTGCCTGCCTGCCCGGGCTCCTTAGGGCCCCAACAAAAAGCAGTTGTTGGAGCTAAGCACCCACCACAAAAAAGAGTTGGCAAAACAGCTCAGTTCAAATTGGATCTGACTGAGAAGGAGGCTCAGCAGAAGCACCTCAGTGAGGACTACAAGCATAGGCTTTCCAAGCAGAGGGAAGATCTGCGGGAGTGCAAGGCCAGGTACTGGTGCTCAGAGAGCGCCGTGAAGCACTTTGAAGAACTATTTAAGTCTAAGTGCTATTGTGGATGCTATATTTGTAACTCAGCATTGAACTGTGGGCTTCCAGATGACATGGTGGTTAGAATGCAGTATTGCAGGCTGACTCTGCTCCCAAGACAGGGTGTTCGATCCTGACCGACTCAGGGTTGACCCAGCCTTCCATCTTTCCGAGGTCGGTAAAACGAGTACCAAGATTGTTATTTCTGTGCTATTGCTATTGAGATTTATCACAATGCCCCTGGCATAGCTTCAATCTTCCTTTTTAATATTAAAAAAAATAATAACAGAAAGGCAAAAATAAATGCACTAAGATGGAAATTGATAAAACAGTAGTGTCCCTCCAATGAGACCTAACAGCAGCTGCTCTACATGATGGAGTAAAAGACTATTGAAGTAATTGGCCATGGATTCATCAAAGCCACAATCTTGATGGTCTCATCAAACGCGACTATCCCTCTCCGTTGATTTTCATATGTCCCCGTCCGATCTCCACCACCTTTGATAGAATCCATCAAAGTCCACCCTTCCTGGTCCCAAATCGTTATTATCGGCAAAGGAATCGTGTGAGCAAAACTGCTCAAAGATTTGTTTGCCTCTCTTGTCATCTCCGTTATTCCAAGATCTAAAGCCAGCATCACATAATAGACATTTTAAAAAGGGTCCCAGAGGTGCTTTTTTCAGGAGGCAACTGGACTTTCTTGGTTCTTTTTTTTTTTTTACTTTTGAAGACATTTCGCTTCTCATCCAAGAAACTTCTTCAGCTCTGACTGGATGGTGGGGAATGGAAGGATTTATACTTCTTGCAGACAGCTGGTCTGAGGTGGCCTTCAAAAATTTTAGCAAGGGGTTCTCTGCCTGGTTGCCGGGTGGGCGTGGCCATGGTGGCCGTGTCCTAGTCAGCCTCCTGCACCCGGGTGGGGGGGGCCTTTATGCATTCCCTGGGCTCCGGAGGCTTTTCTCAAGTGTTTGGGACAGCAAAAATGGCCTCCTCAGGCTCCAGAGCCCCTCTAGAGGCCAGAAAGAGGCCCATTTCCAGCCTTCGTGAAATTCCAGTAGGCCCATTTTTTGCCCTTCCTGAACCTCTGCACATATCCTGCACTTACTTGCATCCAAAACGGACCGTGTGGGGAACTCTTGGGAGGGGCAGCCAGGAGTGGGATTTGGGAGTTCTCCAAACTGCATAGCTAGAGGTTCTCCTGAACCCCTGCGAACCCCGAGCAGCTCACCCCTACATTCCTACTCCCACACCATTCGAAGGGCATCCATCCGGGGTGAAATGCTCCCGGTTCGAACTGGATCACCCAATCCAGAAGCGATGGCAGTGGGTGGTTCGGAGAACCGGTAACAAAAACCGGTTTCTGACGCTCTGGAATGAACTTCCCCCTGGCCTACGTCAAGTGCCTGATCTTCGGACCTTCTGTCGTGAGCTAAAAAAATATTTATTTATTCAAGCGGGACTGGCATAATGGTTTTAATAGTTTTAATCTTAAACTGGGGTTTTTATTGGGTTTTTTAAATTCTTTTATAATTTTAAATTTAAACTTTTAATTATCAGCCTTTTGTAATTTGCTAGGTTTTAATTGTTGGTTTTAATTGTATATGTATTGTGTTTTATCTTTGGCTGTACACCGCCCTGAGTCCTTCGGGAGAAGGGCGGTATAAAAATTTAATAAATAAATAAATAAATAAATAAATAAAAAATCCCTGCCCCCACACCCCCACCCCAGCTGAGCCATGCGATCATCAGAGGTTTTTCTTTTTTTTACTTTTAAAAGTATTTTCTCTTTGGCCAAAAAAATGCCTTTAAAAGTTTAAAAAAAAAAGCCTCTGATGATCGCGCGGCTCAGCTGGGATTGTCAGAACCCTTTAAAAGCATGTTTTCTACAATCTCTCCGGCCGAAGAGGTTGTAAAAAAAAAAAAAAGCTTTTAAAAGGCTCCTCTGGCGATCCCAGCTGAGTTGCCTGATCGCCAGAACCCTTTAAAAGCATGTTTTCTACAAGCTCTTTGGCCGAAGAGGTTGTAGAAAAAATGCTTTTAAAAGTTAAAAAAAATGGGAAAAAAAGTTGGCCACGCCCACCCAGTCACATTACTCCCCCAAGCCACGCCCACAGAACCCATAGTAACAAATTTTACATTTCACCCCCCCTGTATCCATCCCAAATTGTACAGCTAGAAGTCTGTAGCAATTCTCAGTCATCCAGGTCATGATTATTCCAAAGGTGCTTTTTCAGGAGGCATCTGGACTTTCTTGTTTTGTTTTGTTTTTTGGGAAGAAAAAGCAGCTGTCTGCAAGGAATATCAATCCTTCCATTTCCCCAATTATCCCATCCGAGCTGAAGAAGCTTCTTGGATGAGAAGTGAAACGTCTTCAAAAGTAAAACAACAAAACGAAAAACAAAGGAAGTTCAGTCGCCTCCTGAAAAAGCACCTTGGGGAGAACCCTGACCTGGATGACTGAGAATCTCTACAGAATTTTTAAAAAGGGGTTACCCCAAAGAAGTGAAGGAGATGCATCCCTTACCCAAAATATTGACTTAATATTGCAAAGGGGGAAAAAAAACCCACCTTCTTTCAGGAAATGCCCCCTTCTTCCTTGCATCCAGCCTGCATTCCTAAAACGAGATCTGTGTCAAAGCTGATTATTGATTCAAAGGAAAGATTTGAAGAGCAACACTACCCGATGAATAACAACCGAGTTATGCTCTCTTTTAACTTCTCCTCCTTCCCTCCTGGCTTGTTTGTTTGTTTGTTTTTCTCAGCAGGCCTGGATTGATCGTTTCCTATTTTCTCCCTGCTCTTTTTTCCCCCCTCCCCTTTTCTTTTTCCTTGTGTTTCCCCCCCCGTTTGGAGCTGCCTGGCTAAATTAAGGGAGGCAGGGCTCAATTGATCATCGTCCTGAAATTCTCTCACCTCTTACGAGGGAGAAGCGGGGGGGGGGGGAAACCATGCCCCTCTTTATAATTCAAAAAGCAAGCACAGATTGGAGAGGGAGAGGGAAAGACAAAAAAGAAAGAAAAGAAATCGATGGCGGGCCACAACGGATCCTGCAGATAAATGAGCTGGCGAGCCTTTCTGAATTTGTAAAGGAGAATTGTCCCTACTGCAGATCAGAAATGGTTGAGTGACTTGAGGACGGTACCCTATTAAGGGTTGTTGGAAGAAATATCCATCTGGGTTCAGTTCCAAGTGGGGACAAAGACACTGGAAACATGGAGGCTGCTTGAAAAGATGGTTTAATGGTGGTCACATGTTCAAGGCGTTGGGTGAAGAACCAGAGAGGAAAGGAGAAGAAGAGAAGAAGAGGGGAGAAGGGGAGACGGGATGCTCTGTGGCGCCCCACCTTGGTGTTTCCTGTTCCTGCATAAGAAATGTACCCTGATTGGTTGTCAAACTCCCAGGTGGTCTAGGGGTCTTAGCTAACATTGTAGGTTGTCTCTCAAGCTTGCCTGAGCCTTGCCATGTGGTGAGTTTCTGTTGCTAGATGAGTCCTATTATGTTGCAAATGATGGCCCATTGACAAAGGTGGGGAGAATGAGTTTCTGTCTCTGACCCATTGACAAAAGTGGGGGGAGTCAGGAAGCTGCTTTGTCTTTAAAACACGTTTCTCCATTTCTCATCCAGGGAAATATATTCTGCCTTTTTAAATATTTTCTAAAATATTTCATTCTTCTAGGAGGGGGGTGGGTGCTAAATTCCTACAGGGTTAAGTGTTTTTTGTGATCATTTGGGACCACACAGCCAATCAAATTTCAATGCCTCTATTTAAACGCATGCTCGAGGCACACAATTATGAAAGGCAGAACAAGAAGCAACAGATGGAAACTAATACAGGAGAGAAGCAACCTAGAAATTTCCTGGCAGTGAGAGCAACTAATCCGTGGAATGGCTTGCCTCCAGAAGTTATAGATCCGTGATGGTGAACCTATGGAATGGCACGCAGAGTCATATCTCCAGGCATGTGAGCCATCACCTGTTGCTCTTCCAGGTTCTGGTGTGCTGGACAGCTGGTTTTCACACACACAGGAGCACCGGAAACCGGAAGAGCAGCCGCCCGGGCCACATGCATGTGCTGGGAAGATGGTGTTCCAGTTTCTGTCCCATGCATGCGCACCGGCCATTTGGCCTTCTGGTTTCTGGTGCGCATGCACACGTGAAGACCAAATCGGCAGTGCGCATGTGCGTCCCAGAATACAAGAGGATCATCTTTTCACTTACAGTTGTAAGTGCATAAAATAGTCACCTTTTTCAGTGCTGTTATACCTTTATAAAGTTATACCTTTATAAAGTGTTAGTGCCACTTTATAACGCCTTGGTAAGGCCACACTTGGAATATTGCATCCAGTTTTGGTCGCCACGATGTAAGAAAGATGTTGAGACTCTAGAAAGAGTGCAGAGAAGAGCAACGAAGATGATTAGGGGACTGGAGGCTAAAACATATGAAGAACGGATGCAGGAACTCAGTAGTTTAATAAAAAGAAGGACTAGGGGAGACAGGATCGCAGTGTTCCAATATCTCAGGGGTTGCCACAAAGAAGAAGGAGTCGGGCTGTTCTCCAAAGCACCTGAGGGTAGAACAAGAAGCAATGGGTGGAAACTGATCAAGGAAAGAAGCAACTTAGAACTAAGGAGAAATTTCCTGACAGTTAGAACAATTAATAAGTGGAACGACTTTTTTTTTAAATTTCTTTTGTCACAACAGAATACACAAACAATTGTTATAGATAAAACAACATATTTTGAAGAAATTATACATATATGTATAAAAATATGCATCAATTATATCAATTTGATATGATGAAGGGAACAATAGGACAGGAACGGTAGGCACTTTTGTGCTCTTATGCACGCCCCTTATAGCCCTCTTAGAAATGGGGTGAGGTCAATAGTAGACAGTTTTTGGTTGAAGATTTGGGGATTTTGAGTAGAGACTATGGAGTCAGATAATGAGTTCCAAGCATTAACAACTCTGTTACAGAAGTCATATTTTCTGCAATCAAGTTTGAAGCGGTTGACATTTAGCTTGAATCTATTTTTTGCTCTTGTAATATTGCGATTGAAGCTGAAGTAGTCTTTTATAGGAAGGATATTGCAATAGATGATTTTGTGTGTTAAACACAGGTCATGTCGAAGTCGACGGAGTTGTAAATTTTCTAATCCCAGGATTTCAAGTCTGTTGGTATAAGGTATTTTGTTATTTTCGGAGGAGTGAAGAACTCTTCTAATAAAATATTTCTGGACTCTTTCTATTGTATTTATGTCAGAGATGTGGTATGGGTTCCAGATGGATGAGCTGTATTCAAGAATAGGTCTGGCAAATGTTTTGTATGCTCTAGTTAGTAGTGTAGAGTTTTTAGAAAAGAAGCTGCGTAAAATTAGGTTTACAACTCTTAGGGCTTTTTTTGCTATGTAGTTGCAGTGAGCTTTGGCTCTAAGGTCATTAGATATGAGAACTCCAAGATCTTTGACAGGGTGGGGGTCATCAGTTAGGTAATGTCCATCAAGTTTGTACTTGATATTAGGGTTCTTTTTTCCAGTATGTAAGACTGAGCATTTGCTGGTTGAGATTTGGAGTTGCCAAGTTTTAGACCAATTGGAAATTAAGTCGAGGTCTTCTTGAAGGGTAGAAGTATTATTGGTGGTATTAAATAGTTTGACATCGTCAGCAAAGAGAACACAATAACTTGAGATGAGGTCGCAGAGATCATTTATGTATAGTATGAAGAGTGTTGGTCCAAGAACACTACCTTGGGGAACGCCACTTTTGACAGGAACAGGATTAGATATAGCGTTGCCAATTTTGACCACTTGTTGTCTGTTTGACAGGAAGGCATTTATCCAATTGTGAAGAGGTCCTGAAATGCCGTAGGATTTTAGTTTGAGGAGTAGTTTATCATGTACTACTGAATCAAAAGCTTTGCAGAAGTCTATATAGATTGCATCTATTGCTTTTCCTTGATCAAGGTTTGTAGTCCATATGTTTTTGCAGTGGAGAAGTTGTAAATTACAATACATTTTTTTTCTGAAACCAAATTGTTTATTAGAGAGAAGGTTGTTTGTTTCGAGATGGAGTGTAATGGATTGGTTTATGATGGATTCCATTACTTTGCATGAGACACAACATAGAGAGATAGGTCTGTAATTTTCAACAAGGCATGGATCTCCTTTTTTGAAGATAGGGATGACTGTGGCTAGAGACCAGAGTTTTGGAAGGGAACTAGTTTTGAAGGCTTTATTAAAGATAATGCTTAGGGGTTCAGCTATATTAATTGAAAGTTTTTTTTTAAAGTATGTACATAGTCCATCTGGTCCAATAGATAATGATGGTTTCAGGTTGTGAAGGGCTTTTTCAACATTATCTTCTGTAAAGTCCACGTGTGTTAGGTCGTTGTTTTCTTCTGTGGAATCTATGTGTGTTGAGTCGTTGTTAACATTTTTGATACGATTGAGGAATGTTGGATATGAGCCATCACTGTTTACAAAGACTGAGCTGAAGAATGTGTTAAAGAGGTTTGCTTTAATTGTTTCGTCAGTACATTCTTTACTGTTAGATTCTTTTAGTGGTGGAATGGTTCTTGTTTCTTTTAGTTTATTGTTTACAAAATTATAAAAAGCACGACTGGAATTGGTGCGTAGAAGGTTTTCTTCTGTTTAGTGTGGTAAGTGTTACATTCTGTTTTTATTTGGTTGCAAATATTTTTGCAGCGGTTTTTGAAGTTCGTTACATAACCTTTTTTGGTTTTTTTTCAGAGGGATTTTTTTTTTGGATTGCAGCTTTTTTATTGATATGGGAAATTTGCTTTTCCTATTGATTTTGGTGATGATTTGTGGTACATATAGTTTGATGATTTTATTAATTTCAAGTAGGAATACTTTATAGTGGTCTTCTGTAGTGATACAGGTTGAGAATAGATTATGCCAGTCAAGAAATGAGAGGTCATTGTTTATAAGGTCATAGTTGGCTTTTTTTAAAATTGTAGTTTGGAGTACTATTGTTGAGACGATTTATGCGAGGGTGTATGTTTAAATAAAAGTCTATCATGCAGTGGTCGCTGTTGGAAAAGGGTTCTTTTACTTGTAGTCCATAAATAGAGTTTGCGTTATTACAAAAGATGAGGTCGAGGCAGTTCTTGAGTCTAGTATTGTTAGTTACTAATTGTTGAAGGCCTAGGTTTGTAACTGCATTGTATAGAGTAGTATGGATTGGTTCAGTTGTACATTCATTTGTTATCCAGTTTATAGAAGGTAGATTTAGACTTGCCTGCAGAAGTTGTTAATGCTCCAACACTGGAAATTTTTAAGAAAATGTTGGATAACCATCTGACTGAGATGATGTAGGGTTTCCTGCCTGGGCAGGGGGTTGGACTAGAAAGCCTCCAAGGTCCCTTCCAACTCTGTTGTTATATTATATTATATTATATTATATTATATTATATTATATTATATTATATTATATTATATTATATTATATTATATTATATTATATATTATATTATATTATATATTATATTATATTATATTATATTATATTATATTATAATTATATTATATTATACCTTTGGTATACCTTTATACTTTTTTCGGTGCTGTTATACCTTTGAACGGTCACAAAACGAACTGTTGTAAGTCGAAAACTACCCATATTTGCATTGCCTGACTTTCCAAGCCTGGTGTAGTTTGGCGGGCTGAACAATGATCTGTGGAAACGGCTCTTTAATCGCCCATCGGTTGTGATCTACAAGAGGAGTCTCCAACCTTTTGGACCTCAGGGACCACTAAATTCATAATTTAAATCCTGCGGACCACTAATATGATCTACCTAATGACTGGCGGGGTGGGCGTGGCTAGGTGGTCATGTGATTGGGTGGTGTGGCCAACTCAGTGTCACTCACCTCAAGGGGTGCTTCGCCAGCCTCTACTCGCCCCCCCCCTCCCAGCCACTCCTTGACTTCCTGTTGGACTCCTTAGGGCCCCAGCAGGAAGCAGTTGTTGGAGCTAAGCAGCCACCATGAGAAAGAGTTTGCAAAAGAGATCAGTTCAAATTGGATCTGACCAAGAAGGAGGCTCAGCAGAAGCACCTCATTGAGTACTATGAACATAGGATTTCCAAGCAGAGGGAAGACCTGTGGGAGTGCAAGGCCAGGTAATGGAGCCTGGAGGCTCAGCGGGCTGAGATGGTCAGCCAGTTTCAGGCCATGATGCAGTCCCACTGGAGCAAGGCCCTCCGGCTCTTCGCCACCAGCAGTGCTTCCCTCCAGCTTTTGCCCAAAGCCCCACACCAGGAGGCTGAAGCAGACCCCAAGTCAGAATTTCTTTCCCCCTCCAACCCCCACAAAAAGACTCCAAAGGGGGAGACTCTCTGGAACAACACAAACGTTCATTGCATGTATCCAGCCTAGAGGCCATAGTTTGAGTACTATTGTTGAGGCGATTTATGCGAGGGTGTATGTTTAAATAAAAGTCTATCATGCAGTGGTCGCTGTTGGAAAAGGGTTCTTTTACTTGTAGTCCATAAATAGAGTTTGCGTTATTACAAAAGATGAGGTCGAGGCAGTTCTTGAGTCTAGTATTGTTAGTTACTAATTGTTGAAGGCCTAGGTTTGTAACTGCATTGTATAGAGTAGTATGGATTGGTTCAGTTGTACATTCATTTGTTATCCAGTTTATAGAAGGTAGATTTAGACTTGCCTGCAGAAGTTGTTAATGCTCCAACACTGGAAATTTTTAAGAAAATGTTGGATAACCATCTGACTGAGATGATGTAGGGTTTCCTGCCTGGGCAGGGGGTTGGACTAGAAAGCCTCCAAGGTCCCTTCCAACTCTGTTGTTATATTATATTATATTATATTATATTATATTATATTATATTATATTATATTATATTATATTATATTATATTATATTATATTATATTATATTATATTATATTATATTATATTATATTATATTATATTATATTATAATTATATTATATTATACCTTTGGTATACCTTTATACTTTTTTCGGTGCTGTTATACCTTTGAACGGTCACAAAACGAACTGTTGTAAGTCGAAAACTACCCATATTTGCATTGCCTGACTTTCCAAGCCTGGTGTAGTTTGGCGGGCTGAACAATGATCTGTGGAAACGGCTCTTTAATCGCCCATCGGTTGTGATCTACAAGAGGAGTCTCCAACCTTTTGGACCTCAGGGACCACTAAATTCATAATTTAAATCCTGCGGACCACTAATATGATCTACCTAATGACTGGCGGGGTGGGCGTGGCTAGGTGGTCATGTGATTGGGTGGGTGTGGCCAACTCAGTGTCACTCACCTCAAGGGGTGCTTCGCCAGCCTCTACTCGCCCCTCCCCTCCCAGCCACTCCTTGACTTCCTGTTGGACTCCTTAGGGCCCCAGCAGGAAGCAGTTGTTGGAGCTAAGCAGCCACCATGAGAAAGAGTTTGCAAAAGAGCTCAGTTCAAATTGGAACTGACTGAGAAGGAGGCTCAGCAGAAGCATCTCACTGAGGACTACGAGCATAGGCTTTCCAAGAAGAGGGAAGACCTGTGGGAGTGCAAGGCCAGGTACCGGTGCCTGGAGGCTCAGCAGCCTGAGATGATCAGCCAGTTCCAGGCCATGATGCAGTCCCACTGGAACAAGGCCCTCCAGCTCTTCGCCACCGGCGGCACTTCCCTCCAGCTTTTGCCCAAAGCCCCACACCAGGAGGCTGAAGCAGACCCCAAGTCAGAATTTCTGTCCCCCTCCAACCCGCACAAAAAGACCCTGAAGGGGGAGACTCTCTGCAGCAACACAAACATTCACTGCACATATCCAGCCCATGGGCTGTAGTTTGAGGATCCCTGATTGAGTGTAATATAAAAAATGCAAAAAAAAAATTCTGCGGACCATCAAAATTTTCTCATAGACTCCCAGTGGTCCATGGACCCCCAGTTGGTGACCGCTGATCTACAATATTTCTGTCTCCCATCCACCCAGATTGCCATTCCGTTCTTCGAAAAGCTGATATGGTACCGCAGAATGTCAATCACCAACTCACAGGTCTTCATTCTAAAAAGCCATAGTCCATTCAGATGGAGTTCCACATTTATAGCTGACTTCAGTGGCCAAAGGAATAAAGTGGAGTTTGATTTAGGGGCCCTGATGCTCCAGATTTAGCTGAGCAAGGAAGTAACTTGATTACTGTCCAAGATCAGCCCTGCCATAAAATCCAGGAAGGGCAGTGCCGGAGAAATTCTATTTACATGTAGCAAATGCACTGATCTCTTGGCAGCTTTAGAAGCTCTCACACAAAAATCCAGTGACTTTGTAAGGGTGATCAGCCTGCTCCCACCACTGAAGCTGAGAAACGTAAACGTCATTGGAATGAGTCGGAAAAGGCAATAAAAGATATAAAATTAAGTCATTAGGTATATCCTGGTGTGTGTGCATGTGTGTGTGTGAAAAAATCAGAAAGGAAAACATGAGCAATCATTTCAACGATTCCAGAGCTACTGATGATTTCTATGGCCAAAATACTCAAGCAGATGGAAAGGCGTTAAAATCATGCTTCCTCAGTGCTTCGGTAGACAGGCAATCACATAAATATGATAAATTAATAGATATATTAATTTGCTAGACCAGTTCTCGAATACAGCTCGTCTGTCTGGAACCTGCACTGCATATCGGACATTAATACAATTGAGCGTGTCCAGAAATATTTCACAAGAAGAGTCCTCCACTCCTCCGCTCACAACAAAATATGTTATGCCTCCAGACTTGAAATTTTGGGCTTAGAAAATTTAGAATTATGCTGCCTTCGGTTTGACCTGAGCATAGCTCATAAAATCATCTGCTACAATGTCCTACCTGACAATGACTACTTTAGCTTCAACCACAACAATACAAGAGCACACAATAGATACAAACTCAAGGTAAACCGCTCCAAACTCAGTTGCAGAAAATATGACTTCAGCAACAGAGTGGTCAATGCCTGGAATGCACTACCTCACTCTGTGGTTTCTTCCCCAAACCCTCAAAACTTAAACCTTAGACTTCCTACTGTTGACCTCACCCCATTCCTAAGAGGTCTGTAAGGGGTGTGCATAAGAGCACCAGTGTGCCTACTGTCCCTGTCCTAATGTTTCCTTTAATTGTATTCATTTTATGTATTCAATTCATGCTTATATTTATATATATTATCTAATACATACTTGACAAATAAATAAATAAATAAAAAATATATGCTATGGAAATTGTAGTCTGATATTTGGGCAGAGTTAAAGTGGTTGTATACTGGGTTATTCCTATAGGGGAATGTTTTAAAAAATGGTGTGGAGACTCTATAAAGAGTGAAGAGAAGAACAACCAAGATGAAGAGGAGACTGGAGGCTAAAAACTATGAAGAACGGTTGCAGGAACTGGGTATGTCTTGTTTAATGAAAAGAAGGACTAGAGGAGACATGATAGCAGTCTTCTAATATCTCAGGGGCTGCCCCAAAGAAGGAGAGTCAAGCTATTCTCCAAAGCACCTGAGGGCAGGACAAGAAGCAATGTGTGCAAACTAATCAAGGAGAGAAGCAACCTAGAACTAAGGAGAAATTTCCTGACAGTTAGAACAATTAATCAGTGGAACAACTTGCCTTCAGAAGTCATGTGTGCTCCAACATTGGAGATTTTCAAGAATAGATTTGATTTCCTTTCCTTTCCTTTCCTTTCCTTTCCTTTCCTTTCCTTTCCTTTCCTTTCCTTTCCTTTCCTTTCCTTTCCTTTCCTTTCCTTTCCTTTCCTTTCCTTTCCTCTCCTCTCCTCTCCTCTCCTCTCCTCTCCTCTCCTCTCCTCTCGCTCCCCTTTCCCTTTCCTTTTCCTTTTTCTTCCTTTCCACATAGATCACAATAGATCCCTTTCTCCTCCACAGTCTCCCAAATCTCCGAACCAGGTCTGAGCTTGATCTAAAATATGGAGCTTCTGAAACCCAGCGTGTCTTTTATTAAACGAACGAATAAATCTGAGTCTGCTCCCCTGAGCCTTTGGTAAAGCTAAGAGGGTCTGCGTAGGCAAGGTAGAGAGCTAGAGGAAAATCTTGAAATTGCACATGTCTGGAATGTGGAAAGGAAAAAAAAAAGGCTTTTAGATTGTTACTACCTCTGTTGCTGCTGTTGCAATATAGTTTCGTGTGATTTAATAGGCATCTAACAGCAGCCCTGACTCTGTTAGCTCAGGGAACAAGCTGTTCTTTTAAAAGGTTTTAATTGCTGAGTTAGAGGGGACGGAAAATGTATCTTGAGGCACCAGTTAAAAGCACTTGGCCCATCATGCCATTTTATCTCCCAATATCCATCATTGCCTCTTGATTTAATTGCAACAAACAAACCCAGATCTGTTTCCTTGGGGCTTGATGCCTCGGTTAGAGGCATCAGGAAGACTGTAGAAATTCTAGGCGTAGCGATGGCCGAAGACAGTTGGAGGCCCCAGTGCAACACCTATATCCTGTCATGTCTATGGAGATTCCCAAATCATCCAGGTCGTGGCTATCCCAAAAGTGCTTTTTCAAAAGACAATTGGACTGTCTTTGTTTTGGCTTGAAGACCTTTCGCTTCTCACCCAAGAAGCTTCTTTCGTTCAGACACACACTTACGTCCAGAACAGGGGTGAAATGTAAAATTTGTTACTACCGGTTCTGTGGGCGTGGCTTGGTGGTGGGGGTAATATGGGTGGGCGAGGCCAACTTTTTTTTTTACTTTTAAAAGCATTTTTTCTGCAACCTCTTCAGCCGAAGAGGTTGTAAAAAAATTGCTTTTAAAAGCCTGTGATGATCAGCTGGGATTGCCAGAGGAAAAAAAGCTTTTAAAGAGTTCTGGTGGTCCCAGCTGAGTTGCCTGATCGCCAGAACTTTTTAAAAACATTTTTTCTACAACCTCTTTGGCCGAAGAGCTTGTACAAAACATGCTTTTGAAAGGTTTTTGTGATCAGGCAACTCAGCCAGGATTGCCAGAGGAGCCTTTTAAAAGCTTTTTTTTTACAACCTCTTCGGCTGAAGAGGTTGTAGAAAAAATGCTTTTAAAGGGTTCAGACGATCCTAGCTGAGTAGAAGAAAAAATGCTTTTAAAAGTAAAAAAAAAACATACTCTGATAATCATGCGGCTCAGGTGGGGTGCGGGGGAGGGGCAGGGATTTTTGCTACCAGTTCGCTGAACCACCTGCCACCATAGCTACCAGATCTGGTGATCCGGTCCAAACTGGGAGCATTTCACCTCTGGTCCAGAAGCTTCTTGGGCGAGAAGCGAAACATCATTGCCTCCTTGATTTATTAATTTGCGAAACAAATATATCCCATAAGTCAGAATGGAGGACCCAGCAGAGATATTTTGCTTCAAGCATCAATGGTGGGATGTTCAAAGAGCACTGGACAGCACTCTAGATAGGACAGCAATCCAGTGGGTCAACGTCATTGCCCAGAGGATCATTGGTTGCCCTCTCCCCTCTTTATAGCTCCCACTGCCTTAAAGGTTCCCCTCGCACATACGTGCTAGTCATTGCTAGCATGGGCGGTGCTCATCTCCGTTTCAAAGCCGAAGAGCCAACGCTGTCCAAAGACGTCTCCGTGGTCATGTGGCCGGCATGACTCAATGCCAAAGGCGCATGAAACGCTGTTACCTTCCCACCAAAGGTGGTCCCTATTTTTTCTACTTGCATTTTTACGTGCTTTTGAAACTGCTAGGTTGGCAGAAGCTGGGACAAGGAATGGGAGCTCACCCCGTTACATGGCAGCACTAGGGATTCGAACCGCTGAGCTGCCGACCTTTCAATCGACAAGCTCAACCATGTCCCTTAAGAAACCTTAAGTCCCTTAAGAAACCGCTGCCTTAAGAACGTTCAAAACATTCTTAAAGATCCATCTCATCCTGGGCACCCTTTTTTTTTTTTAACTATTACCATCTGGCAGACGGTACAGGACAATGGAAAGAAGGACAAATAGGCTGAAAAACAGCTTCTATCCCAGAGCAGTAACTATTTTGAATTCTATATTCAAATATTGCATTCAAATATTGCAATATTAATGCAATAGCAGGGGTTTTCAACTCAGTGGTATAGAATGTGAAGGATGTATGTTTGTGTTTTATTTTTTATAGTTATAATGTACACTGAAGCTGGCATCTAATTTCGTTGTATGAGGTGCAACGGCAATAAAGTAAACTAAAACTAAACTTGCACAGTTATAGAAAGGCACAGTTGCAAAAGCATGTGGAACAATCATCTCATAAGTGGGGAGATACAAACTGAGCACAGTTTTAAGGCACGAGGCCTCCATGGTTAATAATAAATAAATATATTTCTTTGGAAACATGCCTACTAAGGTGATAGAAGCTACCTGGGAACTTTAGTGGGGTTCACAGTCTGTTTTTTGGCCCAGCTGGTGTCCATCAATCGGTTTTATTCCCCAGGAGTGCCTATGCCATACTCTAAGGTCTTCTGGAGGCAACATCAGTTGGAGATGAATGGTTGAGCATGGGGTTGGACTAAAAGAACTTCCCTTCCAACTCTGTTATTCTGATTAACTTTCTGTTATGCCAACTTCTGATTTAATTTTGCCAAATTAAAGCAATATGTACTGATATTCACTAGGCTAGATCAGATAGCTAAAAGCAGGGGTGAAATCCAGCAGGTTTTGACAGGTTCTGGAGAACCGGTAGCGGAAATTTTGAGCAGTTGGCAAATACCACCTCTGGCTGGCCCCAGAGTCGGGTAGGAATGGAGATTTTGCAATATCCTTTCCCCAGGAGGGGAGGGAATGGAGATTTTGCAGTATCCTTCCCCTGGAGTGCGGTGGGAATGGAGATTTTGAAGTATCCTTCCCCCAGGAGTGGGGTGAGAATGGAAATTGTGCAGTATCCTTCCCTCAAGAGTGGGGTGGGAATGGAGATTGTGCAGTATCCTTCCCCTGGAGTGGTCTTAAATGATTTTAAGAGAGAGAGAGATGGAGATGATGAGATGAGATGATGAAATGATGGAGATGGAGATACATATATATGTACTAGCTGGACGCCGGTGCTTTGCTATGAAACTATGTGATCGGGCGTGATAAATTGACACTTAAAGCCTGAAACATAATGTAGAATGTGTAACTCTGTAGAATGTGTAACTCCGTAGCATCAGAACATGTTAACATAAGGCAACTGGCAGTAGGAACAGAGGGGGAGGGGGTTAGAATGTCCCAGCCTGCAGGCTGGATGAGTCACATGCTGGCCCCGCCCACACCTGGTTTAGCGAAGGGGTAGCATCAGAGCATGTTAATATATGGCAACTGGCAGTTAGGACAGAGTTCCTTTCAGGTGGGGAGGGAAAGTAGAATATCTAATTTCTTAGCATCAGAGTGTGTTAATATAAGACAACTGGCAGTTGGAACAGAGTTCCTTTCAGGTGGGGAGGGGGAGTAGAATATCTAATTTCTTAGCATCAGAGTGTGTTAATATAAGACAACTGGCAGTTGGAACAGAGTTCCTTTCAGGTGGAGAGGGGGAGTAGAACATCTAACTCCTTAGCATCAGAACGTGTGAATATAATACTGTATATGAAATACTAATGATCTGAAGGTCATTTCAAAAAATCCTATCTTAGCGAGCACTTAGAAGCCAAGAGGAATATAAGTGCCAAATTTCAAGTTCGTACGCTTTACCATTCTGGAGATTTTATGATGATTGAGTTGTATTTGGCTTTTATATATATAGATGAAGGTGCAATTATACAAGAAAAGGAAGAGATTTTTGAGAAAAACTATATAGAAGGACAAAGGGATAAAGGGAGAGAGGGAGGGAGGGAGAGAGAGAGAGAGAGACAGAGACAGAGACAGAGACAGAGACAGAGTCAGAGAGAGAGAGAGAGAGAGAGGGAGCGAGGGAAGGAAGGCTTCCATGCAAATTGCTCTTCTTCTCCAACATGTGGTGAATTTCTCTTCATTCTCCCGAGATGAGTATTTTGTCCTTTGCAAGCAGTACGACATGCTCAAACTTCTGTCATGCGCTGGATTGCCTGAGGCAGCCTAAGTGACTTTCTTGTCAAACCTTTTCCCCCTGTCTTTCTTCTTCTTTTGCGCACAAATTTGCTCCGTTTTATGCTGCACTTGTAAGAAATGGGCCACTCATTTCTTCTTCTTTTCCCTCCCTTTCCCTTCCTCTTCCCTCCCCATCCATAATTCTGTTGTCACAGCTGGGCACCAGCATCTGTCCATCATTGGTGATGGGACAATCTGTGAATTTAGATGTATTGACATCTAAAACTGGTGAAGACCAGAGGTGATATCCTGCAGGTTCTGAGAAGGTTCTGGAGAACCGGTAGCAGAAATTTTGAGCACTTCGGAGAACCGGTAGCAGAAATTTTGAGTAGTTTGGGGAAAACAGCAAATAGCACCTCTGGCTGGCCCCAGAGTGGGGTGGGAATGGGGATTTTGCAGTATCCTTCCCCTGCCACGCCCACCAAGCCACACCCACAGAATTCACCACAGGTGAAGACTCTACTTTTAGGCTCCTCCTGGAAGAGTCAGACGGGATGTGGCAGGGAATATCTTACAATACTGAGGCTGCAGAAGCCAAAAGTTCAATCCAGTCTCTAAATCGGAGTTGCTCAGATACCAAATAAGGGAAATATTGTACAATAAAGAAGAAAGAAAGGAGAGAGGAGGAGAGGGTAAGATAGAGGAGGAGAGGAGAGAGGGAGAGAGAGAGAGAGAGACAGAGACAGAGACAGAGACAGAGACAGAGTCAGAGAGAGAGAGAGAGAGAGAGAGAGAGAGAGAGAGGGAGCGAGGGAAGGAAGGCTTCCATGCAAATTGCTCTTCTTCTCCAACATGTGGTGAATTTCTCTTCATTCTCCCGAGATGAGTATTTTGTCCTTTGCAAGCAGTACGACATGCTCAAACTTCTGTCATGCGCTGGATTGCCTGAGGCAGCCTAAGTGACTTTCTTGTCAAACCTTTTCCCCCTGTCTTTCTTCTTCTTTTGCGCACAAATTTGCTCCGTTTTATGCTGCACTTGTAAGAAATGGGCCACTCATTTCTTCTTCTTTTCCCTCCCTTTCCCTTCCTCTTCCCTCCCCATCCATAATTCTGTTGTCACAGCTGGGCACCAGCATCTGTCCATCATTGGTGATGGGACAATCTGTGAATTTAGATGTATTGACATCTAAAACTGGTGAAGACCAGAGGTGATATCCTGCAGGTTCTGAGAAGGTTCTGGAGAACCGGTAGCAGAAATTTTGAGCACTTCGGAGAACCGGTAGCAGAAATTTTGAGTAGTTTGGGGAAAACAGCAAATAGCACCTCTGGCTGGCCCCAGAGTGGGGTGGGAATGGGGATTTTGCAGTATCCTTCCCCTGCCACGCCCACCAAGCCACACCCACAGAATTCACCACAGGTGAAGACTCTACTTTTAGGCTCCTCCTGGAAGAGTCAGACGGGATGTGGCAGGGAATATCTTACAATACTGAGGCTGCAGAAGCCAAAAGTTCAATCCAGTCTCTAAATCGGAGTTGCTCAGATACCAAATAAGGGAAATATTGTACAATAAAGAAGAAAGAAAGGAGAGAGGAGGAGAGGGTAAGATAGAGGAGGAGAGGGAGAGAGAGGAATGGAAGAAAGGGGAAAGAGAGGAAGAAAGAATAGGGAACAAGAGTAGGAGAGAAGGTGAGAAAGGGGGAAAAGAGGGGAGGAGTGAGAGAGAGGAAGTGGAAGGAGGAAGGAGAGGAGGAGGAAGAAAGTCGGAGAGGCAAGGAGGGAGGGAAAAGAGAAGAAGAAGGTTTGTTGTGAAAGGAGGGGAAAGAAAGGGTAGAAGAACAACCCCAAATGTAATTAAAACGTCTTATTTTTATGCTTTCTTCAGAAAAAAATATGTATGATTATTTATGGACAAGAGAAGGTACATTTACAACATGTGTATAAGAAATGAAAAGAAAACTTTTTATAAAAAAAAAAGAACAAAAACTATCATGAGAAAATGCAAAGAAAGCTTCATTTTTTTCTACTACTAATGTTTTGGTCCGCCAGCAGGCTGCGGAGCTGGCAACTGAGTCGGACAGCAATGAGGCTGAGGTGGGGCCAGGGCCATCGGGGAGTGAGGTGCGGACTCCAGAGCCTCCAGAGACTGACAGTAGTGAGGCAGAGGAACAGGAGGAGCCTGTTCCTAATGCACACATGAAAAGAGCTGCCAGAAGGCAAGAGCAGCTCAAGCAAAGAGGACGACTCGGGAGTAGGGCCAAGAGATGATTGGCTCCTTCCATAAGGCTTAAAACAGACCAGCAACGGCGTTTGGGCTTTGCCGGAAAACAACATTGATAGCTTCATCTTCTTGCATTTATTTTTGTATCGGTGACTTCTGAACTTTTGCCAAGAAAAGCCTTTGGCAGTTTGCCTAATTGGACCAAGGTTTGTGATAGGACTGAGGAATTTATGTTGTGAGGAATTTGCTTTAATTTAGTTGAACTACGTTGCGAATGAAGTAATTCTCAGCTGTTCGAATAAACTTTGTTTGTTTTTTCACGGACTGAGTTTCCTACTACCTACTTGGGTCTGGGTCACAACAGCTACCTGCTTTTGGTACACTATTATACACACTGCTCTGAACTTAAGGTCCATTTCAACTCAAGACGGCTTCATTTTGAGAAGACACGTCTGGGCTTCTGCATTTCATTAATCATGCAACATTTCATTTACATAACCCATTTAGAGGAAGTTCATTTATTTTCATTTCCCTGCTGATTTCACAGGGACGGTTACACGAAGGCCTGGAATTTCTGCTTTTTCCATCAGAATGACCTGCCATTCTCATTTTAAAGAGATTTGAAAGGTGGAATGCCCTGTTTGGGGAAAAAATGCATCTCTGTAGGGTTACTCTGGTCTTCAAGTGAGAAACTTTGGCAGTTCTCCTCTTTGCCGTAAGGATTCTATAATAATAAGAAGAAGAAGAAGAAGAAGAAGGAGAAGGAGAAGGAGAAGGAGAAGGAGAAGGAGAAGGAGGAGAAGGGGGAGAGGGAGAGGGAGAGGGAGAGGGAGAAGGAGAAGGAGAAGGAGAAGGAGAAGGAGAAGGAGAAGGAGAAGGAGGAGAAGGGGGAGAGGGAGAGGGAGAGGGAGAGGGAGAAGGAGAAGGAGAAGGAGAAGGAGAAGGAGAAGTAGTAGTAGTGTTGGACTAGTGATCTGTGATACGAAATCCATCATAGTTATCTCGTTTGCTGTGTATACTGTCATCATAATAATAACAACAACAACAACAGCAACAACAGAGTTGGAAGGGACCTTGAAGGTCTTCTAGTCCAACCCCCTGCTTAGGCAGGAAACCCTACACCACTTCAGACAAATGGTTATCCAACATCTTCTTAAAAACTTCCAGTGTTGGAGCATTCACAACTTCTGCAGTTGTTCCACTTACTAATTGTTCTAACTGTCAGGAAATTTTTCCTTAGTTCTAGGTTGCTTCTCTCCTTGATGAGTTTCCACCCATTGCTTCTTGTCCCGCCCTCACGTGCTTTGGAGAATTGCTTGACTCCCTCTTCTTCGTGGCAGCCCCTGAGATATTGGAACACTGCTATCACGTCTCCCTTAGTCCTTCTTTTCATCAAACTAGCCATGCCCAGTTCCTGCAACTGTTCTTCATATGTTTTAGCATCCGGTCCTCTGATCCTCTTTGTTGCTCTTCTCTGCACTCTTTCTAGAGTCTCATCTAAGAGACCCAAACGTGATCATGCCAATTGTGATGTAAATATACCCCTCCCATGGGGCTTTTTCAGGTATGGAAGAACTGATGCTTCAGAATGAAGAAATGTAAAATAGAAACCCAAGAGAAACAGCACCTCATATATATATATTTATTTTATTTATTTGTTAAATTTATTTGCTGCCTATCTCGCCATGAGACTACAACAATAAAAAGGAAGAAATGAAAAGAGCATAAAACAGAAGCAAAGCGAAATAATAGAACACTAAAGTAAAAAATGAAAAAGAAAACAAGGAGAATACATTGATGTGATAACAATAAAGTGAACTCTGAAGTTCCACCGAGAGAAATGTGAAAGAAACTCTAAAGCATCCTGAGAACAAAAGAACAGAACAGAACAGAACAGAACAGAACAGAACAGAACAGAACAGAATAGAATAGAATAGAATAGAAGGAGTGGAATGGAATGGAATGGAACGGAACGGAACGGAACGGAGCAGAACAGAACAGAACAGAACAGAATAGAAGGAGTGGAATGGAATGGAATGGAATAGAATAGAATAGAATGGAATAGAATAGAATAGAATAGAATAGAATAGAATAGAATAGAATAGAATAGAATAGAATAGAATAGGAATAGGAATAGTATAGCAGAGCAGAGCAGAGCAGAGCAGAGCATGGCATGGCATAGCATAGCATAGCATAGCATAGAATAGAATAGAATAGAATTCTTTATTGGCCAAGTGTGATTAGACACACAAGGAATTTGTCTTCGGTGCCTAGGCTCTCAGTGTACATAAGGAGAATAAAAGACATTCATCGAGAATAAAAAGATACAACACTTAGCGATAATTAAAGTTACTGGATTTTTCTGGGGAAGAAAACATTTCAGAAAATGCCAGAGAGAGTTTGACAAACAGTTGGTTTTAATACTCACCTCCCTACGCCTATGATATAACATCAGTCCAAGGAGATAAATCTGATGCCAGTCGATTTCTTGGGAAACAAACAAATTCTCTATTCTCTATTCAGTTCATTATCTCACCCAGCCTGATATATCAACATGAAAACAAGAGCTTTCCTGGGTTTCTGGATGGAATTTCTCCAATCTAATAACCAATATTCTCTATAATTCAGCAGGAAAAGGACAGTCAGAAGCACCTGGTCATTCTTATGACACATGAAGAATAGCTGCAGGAACCGGACATGGCTAGTTTGATGAAAAGAAGGACTAGGGGAGACATGATAGCAGCCTTCCAATATCTCAGGGATTGCCACAAAGTAAGAGGGAGTCAAGCTATTCTCCAAAGCACCTGAGGGCAGGACAAGAAGCAATGGGTGGAAATTCATCAAGGAGAGAAGCAACCTAGAACTAAGGAGAAAATTCCCAACAGTTAGAACAATTAATCAGTGGAACAACTTGCCTCCAGAAGTTGTGAATGCTCCAACACTGGAAGTTTTTAAGAAGATGTTGGATAACCACCTACCTCTTCCCACTTATGGCTATACCCATGTTGCTTGTATCTTTACAACTGATATTGTTTTTATTGTTTCCTAGTATGATTTAATTGCTTATTAGTATCCTATGACTATCACTAAGTGTTGTATCTTACGGTACTTGATGAATATATTCTATTTTTTCTTTATGTACACTGAGAGCATATGCACCCAAGACAAATTCCTTGTGTGTCCAATCACACTTGGCCAATAAAAAATTCTATTCTATTCTATTCTATTCTATTCTATTCTATTCTATTCTATTCTATTCTATTCTATTCTATTCTATTCTATTCTAGGAGAGAAGCAACCTAAGATTAAGGAGAAATTAGTTCTGACAGTGAGAAAAATTAATCAATGAAACGGCTTGCCTCCAGAAGTTGTGGGTGCTCCAATATTGGAGGTTTTAAAGAAGAGATTGGACAGCCATTTGTCTGAAGTGGTCTAGGGTTTCCTGCCTAAGCAAAGGGTTGGACTAGAAGACCTCCAAGGTCCCTTCCAACTCCGTCATTCTATATTCTTATTAAGGAATGGCCATTTCTAAGAGCTATCCTCTCTTGGGAGGGAGTCAGTTGGGTATCATCTAAGTTGAATTAAATTCATTTCATATGTTCTACTACTGCTCCTTGGGCCTGAAGGATAGTCACTGCTTCATATACTGTGTTGAATTTTTGATGTTGTGTGTCATCACTGTAATCATTGCCACACTATATCCAATAGCGTTAATAGCCCAACATTTTCCCAAAAGTGGAATTTAGAAGTTGCTCAATGACACCACAGATTTCTGTTTCAAACTACTTTAACGAACAGCGTGGAAGGTTGATATTGATTTTTTCAGAATAAACAATTACAAAAAGAAAGAGAGAGAGAGAGAGAGAGAGAAAGGAAGAAAGAAAGAGAGAGAAAGAAAGAGAAAGAAAGAAAGAGAGGAAGAGAGAGAGAGAGAGAGAGAGAGAGGGAAAGAAAGAAAGAAAAAGAAAGAAAGAGAAAGAAAGAAAGAGAGAGGAAGGAAGGAAGGAAGGAAGGAAGGAAGGAAGGAAGGAAGGAAGGAAGGAAGGAAGAATAAGAAGAATAAGAATAATTTAATTTCTATACCGCCCTTCTCCCGAAGGACCTGAAGGAAGGAAGGAAGGAAGGAAGGAAGGAAAAAAGAAAGAAAGAAAGAAAGAAAGAAAAGAAAAAAAGAAAAACTGAATAACAAAACCATTGAGAACTGATGGTGTGTCCTGCGCAATTCACTGGAAATATTCACATTTTTTTGGCCATCTAAAAATTATTCTTTGGAATAAAAGTATGAAAGGGCCTTTTTGAAAAGTTGACTTAAAAGTACAATAGCATCTCCTTCTCCTTCTCCTCCTTCTTCTATTGATTTGGAACTTGATACCTTCAAGGGCCGTGGTGGCTCAGGCTGTAAGATAGCCTGTTATTAAAACACAGCTGCCTGCAATTACTGCAGGTTCTAGTCCCACCAGGCCCAAGGTTGACTCAGCCTTCCATCCTTTATAAGGTAGGTAAAATGAGGACCCAGATTGTTGGGGGGGCAATAAGTTGACTTTGTAAATATACAAATAGAATGAGACTATTGCCTTACACACTGTAAGCCACCCTGAGTCTTCGGAGAAGGGCGGGATATAAATGTAAATTTAAAAAAAATCCTATTTCCTCTCTAGAAGGATCATGCACAACTCTTTTGCCCCTTTCTACCTCTCCGCCATCCCAACCTTAGAAATCACAACTGAGAACTTCTTCTTGCGATCCAAAAGCCATATGAGAAAATTAAAGGAAGGATGGACCGATCCAAACGCACGACACCTGGAGGCTGCAATGGCGGGGTGTAGGGGGAAGGAATGCAGTGGTGGTGCGGAGCATTTGGGATGCAGTTGGTGGCCACCGATATCTCCATATTTTGTAGCTTACAGACAAAGTCGAAAGCAACTGTCAGGATCTGTGTTTCAAGTCTGACCTTCTGCTTTTATCTATATTTTAAACCCCACACAAGGTATACAAGGCGAACATTGCTATTACAGTCAGAGATTCCTAAATAATGGATGAAGAACAGAGGCTCTAACGGGGGAGAAAAAGCTAGTGGAAGAATTTTTTTTTTTTTAAAAAAAGAAAAGTTAAAAAAAATAAAGAAAGAAAGAAAAAGAGGGGAGAGCCCTCTCCAAAATAAGAAAGATGAACTGAATAGCTGGCATGAGAGAGGCTCTTCAATCACAGCACTTCTCTTAGAATAGAAGAATAGAATAGAATTTTTTTATTGGCCAAGTGTGATTGGACACACAAGGAATTTGTCTTGGTGCATATGCTCTCAGTGTACATAAAAGAAAAGATACCTTCATCAAGGTACAACATTTACAACACAATTGATGGTCAATATATCAATATAAATCATAAGGATTGCCAGCAACAAGTTATAGTCATACAGTCATAAGTGGAAAGAGATTGGCGATGGGAACTATGAAACGATTAATAGTAGTGCAGATTCAGTAAATAGTCTGACAGTGTTGAGGGAATTATTTGTTTAGCAGAGTGATGGCCTTCGGGAAAAAACTGTTCTTGTGTCTAGTTGTTCTGGTGTGCAGTGCTCTATAGCGTCGTTTTGAGGGTAGGAGTTGAAACAGTTTATGTCCAGGATGCGAGGGATCTGCAAATATTTTCACGGCCCTCTTCTTGATTCGTGCAGTATACAGGTCCTCAATGGAAGGCAGGTTGGTAGCAATTATTTTTTCTGCAGTTCTAATTATCCTCTGAAGTCTGTGTTTTTCTTGTTGGGTTGCAGAACCGAACCAGACAGTTATAGAGGTGCAAATGACAGACTCAATAATTCCTCTGTAGAATTGGATCAGCAGCTCCTTGGGCAGTTTGAGCTTACTGAGTTGGCGCAGAAAGAACATTCTTTGTTGTCCTTTTTTAATGATGTTTTTGATGTTAGCTGTCCATTTGAGATCTTGCGATATGATAGAACCCAGAAATTTGAAGGTTTCTACTGTTGATACTGTGTTGTCAAGTATTGTGAGAGGTGGAAGTATGGAAGGGTTTTTCCTAAAGTCATAAAGTTTTGTCAAATGAATCCCTCTGTAGTGTCATTTTGATGCCACCCATTGGCACTCGCTGTTGACATGCAATGGCAATAACCCTTAGACTTATATACCACTTCACAATGTTTTACAGCCTTCTCTAAGTGGTTTATAGAGTCAGCATTTCCCTCCCCTCCCCCCACAAATAATCTGGGTTCTCACTTTGCCAACCTCGGAAGGATGGAAGGTTGAGTCAACCTTGAGCTGGTCAGGATTGAATTTCTGGCAGTGGGCAGAACTAGCCTACGATATTGCATTCTAACCACTGTGCCACCATAGCTCGGGCAACATGGTTTCTCCACCTCTTTCACAATATGTGCTTTAATTTTGAACCCCAAACCAGCATTTCTTGAATAAGAAAAGGGAAAAGATTGGCAATTTGATTGGCCATGAAAACTCCAAGGGGAAATTTTTTTTTTTCTATAACTCTTCAATCCAGAGGTGTCCATGGTGCCATGGTAGTATACTTCTACAATTAATCATTTAAAACAATTTATTAAAAGAATTTATTGGCACCACAAATGGGCATCAAGAGGGATGCTGAGCTTGGCTAAGATGCTGAGCTTATCGATCGAAAGTTTGGCAGTTCAGTGGTTCGAATCCCTGGTGCCGCATAATGGGGTGAGCTCCCGTTACTTGTCCCAGCTTCTGCCAACCTAGCAGTTCGAAAGCATGTAAAAAATGCAAGTAGAAAAATAGGGACTGCTTTTGGTGGGAAGGGAACAGTGTTCCGTGTGCCTTTGGTGTTGAGTCATGCTGGCCACATGACATCTTCAGACAGCACTGGTTCTTCGGCTTTGAAATGGAGATGAGCACCGCCCCCTAGAGTCAGGAACTACTAGCACATATGTGCAAGGAGAACCTTTACCTTATGAGCATCAAATGCTTGAGAAAGCACTCAAATGGGACTGTTGCTGCTGACGTTACCTAGTTTGGGTAGTGAACTGTCTGCAAGGAAACAACCAAGCTCAGAGAGCACCAAGTCTCCTCCTCCTCCTCTTCCTCCTCTTCCTCCTTTCCTACTCCCTTCTAAGCACTGTTGATGTTGCCTAGTTTGGGTAATGAAATGTCTGCAAGAAAATAACCAAGCTCAGAAAGCACCAAGTCTTCTTCTTCTTCTTCTTCTTCTTCTTCTTCTTCTTCTTCTTCTTCTTCTTCTTCTTCTTCTTCTTCTTCTTCTTCTTCTTCTTCTTCTTCTTCTTCTTCTTCCTCCTCCTCCTCCTCCTCCTCCTCTTCTTCTTCTTCTTCTTCTTCTTCTTCTTCTTCTTCTTCTTCTTCTTCTTCTTCTTCTTCTTCTTCTTCTTCCTCCTCCTCCTCCTCCTCTTCCTCTTCCTCTTCCTCTTCTTCTCCTTCTCCTTTTCCTTCTCCTCCTCCTCCTCCTTCTTCTTCCTCCTCCTCCTCCTCCTTTCCCACTCCCTTCTAGCACTGATGATGTTACCTGGTTTGGGTAATGAAATGTCTGCAAGAAAACAACCAAGTTCAGAGAGCACCAAGTCTTCTTCTTCTTCTTCTTCTTCTTCTTCTTCTTCTTCTTCTTCTTCTTCTTCTTCTTCTTCTTCTTCTTCTTCCTCTTCCTCTTCCTCTTCCTCTTCCTCCCCCTCCTCCTCCTCCTCCTCCTCCTCCTCCTCCTCTTCGTCCTTCTAGCACTGATGATGTTACCTAGTTTGGGTCAAGAAACGTGTGCAAGAAAACAACCAAGCTCAGAGAACACCAAGGACCTCTCACATTTACAATTTCTGTTTGAACTGGATCAAGAGCAAGAGGGTTGGAGTTTTCAGAATGCTTGATCGGCGTTCTTCCCTCCCTCCAAGTTTTTCAAAAGTTTTTATAACTTTAAAAAAAAAAAAAAAACCGAACACACAACATCCAAACATACAACTGTGCTCTTTTCGTAATAACATTAAAAAGAAACTATGAAAAGCAAACAGAGCACTGTAGAGTCTAAAGGACCCCCTTCCCGTTCAGAGCTCAAGTTTTATCCTTCTCACAATTCCTTTGTTAAAAAGCCATTGTGTTTAGTTTAGTCCTGGTGGGATTTCCTTTGGAGTAGACATGAACTATTAATCAGGTCTTAAACCAATTTAGAGCTGTACGTGGTTTGCTTCTAGCCTTCATAGCATAGATGAGCTTCCCTTGTAACATAGAATTGGAGAGAGAAAGACTTTGATGGAGATACAGTATGTGAGCTCCGTTGCCAAAACAACAAGAGATAGAAATATATTTTTAAAATTCACAATCGACAGATAGCGTTCAGAAATGACTCGGATAGACAATTCCCTACTTCCTTGAACTATAAGGAGGAGGAGAAAGTACAGCACAATCAGGCTTGCAAAAATTCTGTAATTACAATTGTTTTCGTCTTCTTCGGGAGCTGATTTTTTTTTTTTAAATCCGATCACCTTAGTGCAGCTCACAGAATCCCAAAAAGGAAGAGTTTAAAAGAAATACTCTGGTCCATAATCCAAGCCAGGACTGAACTCTATCATTGTCGTTTAAATACATTCAAAGAGATAGTTGGTTCCATTGTTGAACATCATTTATCAATAGGATTTTTTTCTTCCCTGAGGTCCAAGCAATATCTATTTCCTTGTAATTTAAACCAATTGTTTCTAATCACATCTTCTGGAACAATTTAGAGCAGCGGTCACCAAATGGTGGTCCATGGACCCCCGGTGGTCCGTGAGAAAATTTAGGTGGTCCACAGAAAAATTGTTGGCATTTTTTATATTGCACTCAATCAGGGGTCCTCAAACTACGGACATGTGCAATGAATGTTTGTGTTGCTGCAGAGAGTCTCCCCCTTGGGGGTCTTTTTGTGTGGGTTGGAGGGGGACAGAAATTCCGACTTGGGGTCTGTGGGGCTTTGGCCGAAGACTAGAGGGAAGCGCCGCTGGTGGCGAAGAGCTGGAGGGCCTTGTTCCAGTGGGACTGCATCATGGCCTGGAACTGGCTGACCATTTCAGCCCGCTGAGCCTCCAGGCACCAGCACCTGGCCTTGCACTCCCGGAGGTCTTCCTTCTTCTTGGAAAGCCTTTGCTCATAGTCCTCAGTGAGGTGCTTCTGCTGAATCTCTTTCTTGGTCAGATCCAATTTGAACTGAATCAGTTGTTTTGCCAACTCTTTCTCATGGTGGCTTCTTAGCTCCAACAACTGCTTCCTGTTGGAGCCCTAAGGAGCCCAGGCGGGCAGGCGAGGAGTGGCTGGGAGGGGAGGAGCGAGTAGAGGCTGGCGAGGTGCCCCTCCATTTGAGTGACATTGAGTTGGCCACGCCCATCCAGCCGGTCATTAGGCAGATCTTATTAGTGGTTCGCGGGATTTAAAATTATGATTTTAGTGGTCCCTGAGGTCCGAAAGGTTGGTGACCCCTGATTTAGAGTAATTGTACCCTGCATGAGAACCAGGGGTGGGTTCTAGAATAGAATAGAATAGAATAGAATAGAATAGAATAGAATAGAATAGAATAGAATAGAATAGAATAGAATAGAATAGAATAGAATTTTTTATTGGCCACGTGTGATTGCACACACAAGGAATTTGTCTTGGTGCATATGCTCTCAGTGTACATAAAAGAAAAGATACCTTCATCAAGAATCATAAGAAGAGAAGAGAAGAGAAGAGAAGAGAATTTTTATTGGCCAAGTGTGATTATTTGTCTTGGTGCATATGCTCTCAGTGTACATAAAAGAAAAGATACCTTCATCAAGGTACAACATTTACAACACAATTGATGGTCAATATATCAATATAAATCATAATTACATAATTACAAATTCTACTTACCTTTACTACCGGTTCGCATCATGCACGCACAGAAGAGTTTTGATGACATTTGGGTCAGTGGGCGGAGCCTCCCGCTGGTTTTACTACTGGTTCTATAGAACCAGTCCGAACCGGGGGCTACCCACCACTGATGAGAACCCTTCAGAAACTTGGAGATAACTATCACGTCTCCTGTTCTTTTTTTTCCTGATTAAACTAAATTCCACAACTCCAAACTATTCCTCAAGAATTTTGTCTTTCAGGCTATTTATCATAGATATTTCCATGGCTAATGGCAAGGCCTCCAACCCTCTCTAACAGAATCCTGAGAATGATGGAAAAAAAACCTCATGGCTGGCTGCTTTGCTTCATCCCAGAAACTTTATTCATCTCCTATGATTTATTTATTTTTTATTCTGTTAACGGTGGGAGGTCTTTCATCTGCGACAGGACTGCTGTTGGGGAAAGAAGGGAGGCACCAACGATAATCCTGATTCTTGATTCCTGATTAGAAGAGGGAGATTCAATAAATATTGTTATTATTGAAAGCCAATAAAAGGTTGCCAGGTTTTCAAATGTTTTATAGATGGCACATGGCACCTGAAAAATTGGCAAAAATGTTTAAAGATAAATCAGCTAAATGCTGGAAATGCCATCAGATACCAGGATCGTATTATCCGGGGTGAAATGCTCCCGGTTCGGACCGGATCGCGTGATCCGGTAGCAATGATGCTGGGTGGTTCGGAGAACCGGTAGCAAAAATCCCTCCCCACCCCATGCCCAGCTGAGCCGCGCGATCATCAGAGGTTTTTTTTATTATTATTATTTTTAAAAGCATTTTTTCTTTTAAAAGTAAAAAAAAAAAAGCCTCTGATGATTGTGCGGCTCAGCTGGGATCATCAGAGGCTTGTAAAAGCATTTTTTCTACAACCTCTTTGGCCGAAGAGGTTGTAAAAAAATGCTTTTAAAAGGCTCCTCTGACGATCCCAGCTGAGTTGCCTGATCGTCAAAGGCTTTTTTTTCTTTTAAAGGCAAAAAAAATGCTTTTAAAAGAAAAGAAAAGCCTCTGACAATCAGGCAACTCAGCTGGGATCATCAGAGGAGCCTTTTAAAAGCATTTTTACAACCTTTTCGGCCAAAGAGGTTTTAGAAAAAATGCTTTTAAAAGTAAAAAAAAAAAGTTGGCCATGCCCACCCAATCACATTTCCCCACCACCACCAAGCCACGCCCACAGAACCGGTAGTTACAAATTTTATATTTCACCACTGGTATTATCATATGTGGTGGATGTGTCCAGAAACGAGGAACTGTTGGATTAAAATTTGAACATGACTAGAGGACGTGATACCACAACGTGTTGATTTGAAACCTGAACGGTTCCTATCTTGCCAGAGAAATATAGTAAAGAGAATACTTATTTGATTATACATATTGTAACTGCAGCGAGAATTGTATTTGCGTAAAATTGAAAAGCAGAGAAAATCCCTCTAGAGGGAGAAATAATTAAGAAAACATTGGAATGTGCAGAAATGAATAGATTAACATTGGTAATTAAAGAAAAGGAAGAATCGGAGTTCTTTAAAGTATGGGGACAATTATATCAATGGGTAGAGAAGAGATATACATAAAAAACTAGATAATTGATGAATTAATATAAAGATAAGGAATTTGGGAAGAATGATGTAATGATCTAAATGAAAATACAAAGGTATGATAGAAATATAATATGAAAACAATGGAGGAGGGCATAGAAAACACAAAATATGTACTCAGATGAAGCGCTGAATGATTAAGGATGTACTGTTTGTTTGTAGGTTTGTTTGTGTAAAAAAATAAAAAACTTTTTTAAAAAAAATAATACTTTTTTTTTTAAAAAAAGGTTGCCGGTTTTTAATCTGGGAAGAACAAATCACGGAGAGAATAGGTTCCTGTGCTGAACTGGGTCCTGGATAAAACATTTATGGAGACATTTTCAGTGGTTGCTTTCCAAACCCAGGATCTTCCTTTGTCCTTCTTGTTGGGTCTTCTTTCAAAGCAAAAGAGACAAATGGACCAGAGGTGGGATTCACATATTCTCACCACCGGTTCGCCGCACATGCATGTTTGCTTTGCTCGCATGCGTGCCTTCAAGCATGTGCTTCCGCACATGTGCCCGGCCTTGAAAATGTGGCTAAATAGGACAGTATTACATAAATATGGCATTATTAAATAGGAGCCCACCTGCAGTCGCCGTTACCGGTTCACCCAAACTGGTCTGAACCGGCTGAATGCCACCACTGAAATGGACTCTTGCTTGAAAGAGCCTGGAAAGTGTCCATTTGTCTGGACTCTTATAGAAGGAGCGAGACAGACTAGTTCCAATTCAGTGGTCTCTTCTAGGGAAAATAAAACCATCTTTCTTTCCTGGAACAGCCATTGGTTGAATTTAGGACACTGGGCATCATCATGATTATGAGTAATCATCTACAGAGGTGTCCAGGGTAATGTGGGATGGATTATGGCAAGTTTCTCCTTGGAGTTATATCTCAGGAGAAGTTCTTCCTTTGTGTGGGTGCCTGTTTGTGATTTTGGATCATGCCTTGGAAGTCCGGAGACCGTATCCATCCCTTGAACCATCAATGGTGGGCCCAGGGACTTCAAATAATCTTCTCCATCTGGCCATTCTCCAGATGCATTGGGTGGCAACGATCTGAAGATGCCACGTTGGAGAAAGAGGATTTAGAGGAATCCTTACTTAGCAGGACACACAGAGAGGGGGTGAGGGATGAAGCTGTTTGAGCTGACAAGCCTCTCAGCAATAAGAGCCTAGAGCCCATAAGTGTTCCTTGTGGAAATGAATCCCAGATGTTTATTGATTCTCATAAAATGTTGAGCCAGAGCCAAGGGTGCTCAAAAGAAGGGTTGCTTGGGGCCAAAGGTGTTCCCACTTGCTCAGGTTGGCAGGGCCAACTATACCATTAGACCAGAGTGAGATAACCACCAAGAATCAAAGAAGATCCTAAGGTAGAGCAAAATTGGCTAGCTCTCCTCTCTACCAGCCAACCTCTTGAGACTGCCCAAAGCCGCTCCTAATCTCCTGAGCTGGCGCCCTTGAGCCCAGGCAAAACTGCTTTATTACTCCCCAGCCTTGTCGTCCAATCAACCATCTCCTGGTACATTACACTCAGCACTTTTGGGAAGAGATGGGCAGGGAGGCAGCCAATTCAGGCCACGAACTCTGGTGGACAAAGCACAAGCCACGTACAGGATGGAACGGAACCCCCTCACTGGCATGGGGAGCTTCCCCAATTTAATATTTCACGCAGGTGGCAAGCAGAGACCGCAAGCATGATGTATGAGAAAGCAGGAGAGAAGTTTGGAGGAGATTCACTGTCAGTTGCTTTGCGATATGCAGCCTCACTGGCTGGGCCGATGCCATGGTTCAATGGCCAGTTTGCACATGGAATTAATGGCCGCTATTATCTTGTGGCAAAACCCCAAAGGTCCGGCAGGGGTGGGGAGGCATGGGGGTGGGGAGAGGGAAGCATGGAAGAATTCATGCTGTAGGCTGCACAGTCTGAAGCACTGAGACCCCTGTGGGCTAATGATCTCTGCAGACCAATTCCAATTGTACCTCCGGTCCACAGAAAAAACTCTCTCCACGAAACTGATCCCTGGTGCCCAAAAGGTTGGGGGGGGGTCACCGTTCTAGAGGTTATATCTGTTGCACTGTTAGCATGCCTAAAGAATGTTTACACACACACACACACACACCAACCTGTGAAAGGAGCATTAAAAAAAAAGAACTATGGTGTCAATCCTTCAAGGTAGTCCAGACAAAATGAGTACTTTTGAGTACTCATGAGTACTAACTCTATCTGTAGTGTAAGGTTATGCTAACAGAATCTTCCAAAGCTGGAAGTATTTCTCCCCCTCCCCTCCTTATACTCTCCAAAAAACTAGGGAGAGTTTCTTCTGAAATGGTTCCCAAGCCGCCTCTCCTTCTTTGGACTGAGATAGCAGTAGCACTTAGACTTATATACCGCTTCACAGTGCTTTACTGCCCTCTTTAAGTGGTTTACAGAGTCAGCCTCTTGCCTCCAACAATCTGGGTCCTTATTTTACCGACGTTGGAAGGATGGAAGGCTGAGTCAACCTTGAGCTGGTCAGGATCGAACTGCTGGCAGTGGGCAGAATAATCCTTCAAAACTGCATTCTAACCACTGGGAAGGAAGGAAGGAAGGAAGGAAGGAAGGACAATAGCAATAGCACTTAGACTTATATACCACTTCACGGTGCTTCACAGCCCTCTCTAAGCAGTTTACAGGGGGCCTATTGTCCCCCAACAATATGGCTCCTCAATTTATTGACCTCGGAAGGATGGAAGGCTGAGTCAACCTTGAGCCGGTCAGGATCAAACCTCTGGCAATCGGCAGAGTTAGCCTGCGATACTGCATTCTAACCACTGCGCCACAAGGGCTCTCTCAGGCAGAGATATCCTTTAGATCAGGGGTCTCCAACCGTGACAACTTTAAGACTTGTGGACTTCAACTCCCAGAATTCCTCAGCCAGCTTTGCTGGCTGAGGTATTCTGGGAGTTGAAGTCCACAAGTCTTAAAGTTGCCAAGATTGGAGACCCCTGCTTTAGAGGACAGCCTGCAGCTCTTCCTCCTGTCTCCCAAGGTCGTTCACACATTCCATACATTTTATAGAATTATTATATTCCAGCGCAGCACATGTGCCTTCACGTATGTCCAAAAAGTCATGATGCCATACAGTACGTGTTGTTGCCTATGAAGTTCCGCCCATTTTTATGTAAGATGCACATTAAAATGGGTGGACTCCTGATTATATCATCATGTCCGCCCTCTAAATCTTTTAGAGCATATACTTCAGCTTCATCTCCACCTCCTGTCTCCCGTGGTGGGGCTTAATCATCTATAATATGCCCTGTCTTAATCGTGGGCCTCTGGTGGCTCAACAGGCTAATGCAGCCTGTTATTAACAGCAACTGCCTGCAATATTGCAGGTTCAAGTCCCACCAGGCCCAAGGTTGACTCAGCCTTCCATCCTTTATAAGGTAGGTAAAATGAGGACCCAAATTGTTGGGGGGCAATAAGTTGACTTTGTATATAGTATACAAATGGATGAAGACTATTGCCTGACATAGTGTAAGCCGCCCTGAGTCTTCGGAGAAGGGCGGGATATAAATGCAAATAAATAAATAAATAAATAAATAAATAAATAAATATAAGCAAGGAAAATGTATCTTTATTTCTCTGGGAACTGCAATTTTAATGTTTCCTTCTTTCCCCCTTTTTTTCACCTCTGGGGTTAGATTAACAGGGTTGGAAGGGACCTTTTAGGTCATCTAGTCCAACCCCACCCCCCAAGCAGGAGACTCTACACCATTGCTGACGGATGGCAGTCCAGTCTCTTCTTGAAAGCTTCCAGGGATGAAGCTCCCACAACTTCTGAGGGCAACTTCTATTCCATGGGTTGATTGTTCTCACTATCAGAAAATTCCTCCTTATTTCCAGGTTGAATCTCTCCTTGTTCAGTTTCCATCTATTATTCCTTGTCTGGCTTCCAGGTGCTTTGGAAAATAGCTTGACCCCCTTCCTCTTTGTGGCAGCCCCTCAAATATTGGAAGACTGCTATCCTGTCTCCCCTGGTCCTTCTCTTCACTAGACTAGCCAGGCCCAGTTCCTGCAACTGATCATCATATGTTTTAGCCTCCAATCCCCTAATCATCTTGATTATATAATGGGCAGGTCTAGTTTTTTTTTTTAATGGGAGTGTTCTTTTTTAAATTCATCTAGCAGTCCTTTAGAACAATAAATCCGATATAAAACTAAGCAACATCTGGCTAATGGGACTTGCCCTCCTCCCCTCCCCATCATATTCCACCCCCTTGATCAATGCCTTAAATCTAGGAGAACCACATGTCCAACAGATGGCAGTCTGTCCTCAGCTTCAAGATGCAAACAAACATCGGTTTCTTCTGCCCTAAACCTCTAAGGCCCAGCTGATGGTTTTCACCTTCCACTAAAAATCCAATGGAAATTATAAATAAAGTCATCAGCAGTTATTTAACGCTGAGAAATTATAGGTTTCAGTCCACAAAATGACCCTTTGGTTATATTTCAGTAACCAACTTAATAGCTGACAATTTGCCACCTACTGTATATTAGTTGCTATCCTTGATGTAGAAAAGTGTTGGAATTTTTAGGAGTTTCCATCAAAACCTCTAGGTTGAGAAGAAGTCATTCTAATCGGCCAAAACAATCGTCGCCTTGTGACATCATGCAATACTTCAAAAGAACGTGGCCAAAATTTCTTGGTTGTTTTTTCCCCCCCTATTTATTAGAATCTTGTGCATTATTCATAGCAATGCCAACAGGAGGAGCAGCAAATGGGTTAGGAGCAACTAATAAGGTCAAGATTAGAGAATTCTTTTTTTTTTTTTGTGCCCCTGTCTGGCCTTTGGATAGTAAATCAGGGATTTGCATTCCAAAACATGGAAGACAAGGGAGTGGGCCAGAACAATTGAAGTTTAGCTAAATGTGTATGAAATGAATTGTATGCAATTCTTGTGGTTTTTTCCCCTTCCGTGTTTAAGATTTCTTTGAAGAAGAAGCAAGATAGGAAGATAAGGAAACTTTTTTTTAACTTTTTTAACCACTCTGGACTAGAGAAGGTTCTCGAGCATGTTGAAGGCAGCCAAGGGAACAATGCAAGAGACATGTGAACAAATCAATCCAAAGTTGTTTTCACCACAAGACACAAATGACCAAGCTCAAATGATTCTGTTTTGGACACATTATATGAGGATTTAGCTGCCTTGGGAAAGGCCCTAACGCTGAAAAAGATGGAAGGAAAGAGAATGACCAGCAGTAAAGTAGATAGACTTCGTTACAACGGTAACGCTACTCTCTGGGTATCCCAGAGGTTGGAGATCCAGTCAACCCTGCCCTCCCATTCTTATTTTCATGCCTGTAATAGATAAAAGTAGATTCTCCCTATGCTTGGAGGCATATTTATCGTCAAGATGTCCTCTACCATCCTCTGGAGTCCATTTAAGCTCACGCCTACTGCTTTGGTGACTCCATCCAGCCACCTCGTTCTCTGCCGTCCCCTTCTTCTTTTGCCCTCAATCGTTCCCAGGATTAGGCTCTTCTCCGGTGAATCCTTCCTTCTCATTAGGTGGCCAAAGGATTTGAGTTGCATCTTCAGGATCTGGCCTTCTAAAGAGCAGTCAGGGTTGATCTCCTCTAGGACTGGCTGGTTTGATCGCCTTGCAGTCCAAGCACCATTGTTCAAAGACCTCAATTCTTTGGCGCTCAGCCTTTCTTATGGTCCAACTTTCACAGCCATACATTGCAACTGGAGAAAATAGCCCTGTTTTAATAGACTTCCTAAAAACCAAGAGGGAAGCACCATTCAGATGTTTAGAAGTGCGATGCTTTACAGAAGGGAGCAGTGACTCAAGATCTACCACCACCTGAACTGTTCTGTAGGTCAATGATTGGAAGTCTTTACTCGCCGATATCCTTTTATTACTGCAAGCCATAATGATGCTTTTATCAGAAGATACTTTGCAAGGGTTGATTTCCCCTACAATGGACCTACGCTCTCTTTGAGGTCAAGCCTTGGTCAAAATGCAATCTTTGGAAATTCAGCCCAAACACCTAGCCTATGACAAGATCTTTCAATGGGATTTACTCTTCGCTGGAATGCTTTTCTCGGGAAGCCTCTCTAGCCAGGATTCAGGATTCATTCTCTCGTTCGTTCGTTTAAGGGCTGGAGATCTTGTGGCTTCTGGGAGCTGTCAAGTTTCAAATCTCAGCAGCAAAATGGACAGTGCAGGGAGTTGTGCTTCCGCCAATGTCTGGAGGGCCACAAGTTCCAGATCTCTGTTATGCTGTCTCAATAAAAGCATTGCAATAAGGGTTCACATCTTATTAACATCCTTCTTTGAAAGATGCCTCTCACTTCTAAAACTCCATTAACCTCATTAAGCAATGATGGCTAACCTTTTCCGTACCGAGTGCCCAAAGCGACCGCATGTGCGCAAATACACGTGCGGGCACCCAAACTCCCAAAATGCAATGTGCATGCAGCCCCCGTGCATGTGCCCAGCGCTGTGCTTCGCGCACAGCCCCCTGCGTGTGCCCCACCCAATAGTGGTATTCAGCTAGTTCTATCCAGATCAAACAATCCAGTATAGCGGCAGCTGCGGGAGGCTCCGCCCACCCACCCGGACATCATAACATCCCATTTTTGACACTGCACACGCAGTTGTATTCACATTTGCAAACCGGTAGCAAAGATAAGTCAATACCACCCCTGCCCCCCCCACCCCCGCACATGCGTGGCAGAGACCTAAAAACCAGCTGGCTGCCAGGCAGCATGTGCGCATGTGGAGCAGAGATGAACTGGGGCGACAGCTCGCATGCTCACAGAGAGGATGTTGCGTTCCACCTCTGGCATGCGTGCCATAGGTTCGCCATCATGGCATTAGAGCCTGGAGCTTTCTTAATAACTTGAGAGCAGATACACTTTTTAAACATTGGCTTCTGAATTAGAAGCCTTGGATTTGCCTGTTAATAGCTGCACACCACATAAGCTCAATAGCCGTCCGTGTAGTACCTGCCCAAGGCAGTGGTGAAATTCAAATTATTTTTACTACAGGTTCTGTAGGCGTGGGTGTGGGCATGGTGTGGCTTGGTGGGCATGGCTTGGTGGGTGTGGCAGGGGAAGGATACTGCAAAATCTCCATTCCCACCCCACTCCAGGGGAAGGATACTGCAAAGTCCCCATTCCCTCCCCACTCCTGGGAGGAGGATACTGCAAAATCCCCATTCCCACCGCACTCTGGGGACAGCCA